>NW_004797847.1:232965-237036 GCF_000002075.1 Aplysia californica
TGCGTGTGTGTGTGTGTGTGTCTGTGTGTGTGTGTACATGTGGTGAAACACCAAACCAATGTGCCAGGATCTGGACTATAAAGATACTTATCTTATTTCTCCCCCTCTCCCTCCCTCCCTCTGTATCGGTTCACCTTCTATCTAATCATCTCTCTATTTCTCCCTCTCTCCCTCTCCCTTCCTCCCTCCCTCTGTATCTCTCCCAGTGGGCGTCCTGCGGAAGGCCTTTCTCCAACAACAAATACACCTGATAGTGGAGCCTATGACTGGACCCCCGCACAAACCCCCGGTCCAGTTCATGGCCGGCCAGGTGTGGGAGGGGCTGACCGGAACCCGCAGCCGCAAGTCTAGCACCAGTCTGGACACGGGCAAGCACTCGGTGACGTCAGACGATGACGATAGAATGTCGGACAGTTACGTTGATGTGGGCGAGCTCAGGCACAAGCTGGGGCGAGTGGTTCTCGAGGGAAACACCGGAGAGGAAGACCGCCGGGGTAGAAATGGCACACCTCCTACTGGGGTAACTGCTTCTGATACAGCAGCAAATGCAGCAACAAGATTATCTCGTCGTCATAGTGGTTATGATAATAATAATGATGATGATGATGATGATGTTGATGTTGGTGCAAAATATGAGAGTAATGTTGGTAGAGATGATGGATCTTCTAGGAAAGGTAAAGGAAGGGTGGAAGTGAATATCACCGCAGCGACTGATGATGAGGAAGTTCGTGACGATGATGATGATGATGATGATGATGATGATGATGATTTTGAGATCATTTCTGTCGGTGAGCATGAGGCACTAGCCTAGATAAAAGTTTGCTTCACTGCTTGAACTTTGTACTGAGACGTCATTGTATATTACGTGTGTGTATATTATTATAATTTGTTTTGTCACTATATACGTGTGTGTATATTATTATTTGTTTTGTGACCGAGTGTATACTCAGGCTTATTAAGTGTGCGTTTAAGTGTGTGCGCGTGTATGTGTATATATGTATATATATGTGTGTGTGTGTGTGTGTGTGTGTGTGTGTGTGTGTGTGTGTGTGTGTGTATGTGTGTGTGTATTGTGTGTGTGTTTGTGACATTGAGCCTTTTCTTTCAAAATAACCTAATTATGTTGGGTGCCAAGTTTACACTTAATTAACTAAAACGTGTACAATAATATGATATTATGCTCACGAAGGTGTGAGATTTATCACGTGTCATTACTGTCTTTTTTAGTTTAGTTTTTGTAAGGTTTCACAGCACTCCCAACCGCGTAAGGTCATATGAGCGCCATGCCATTACTTTATCATGATTCATGCTTCTATTTCTAAAAAGACCCAAAAAAAAACCCCAACAACAACAACAACAAAAAACCCTAACTTTTTTTTTTTCTGTCAAAGGAGAGTGGCAAGGGGAAGATTTACCCTATCCGTACGCCCTGTGGTCATTTTGTACCCCCGGGGTTGTATTCTTCACATTTTAGAATACTTCTAGTACCAAGATCTCTATGAAACTTTCAGTATTTAAAGAAAACAACCATTTTGACAGACTGCTATGCAAAGCATACGAATAGGATTAACGAGTAAATTTCGTCTTTGGAAAGTGGTGGCACAGAGTTCCCCACGTCTGACGTACGGATAGGGTTATGGATGACTTTGACGACACATTAAGAGAATGCTAAACGTGGTACAAGGGAAATAACCGACCTATACAAGGGTAGAGAAATTATTCCTGGGTCGATTCCCTTGGAACAGGCTGTGTTGATCTTTTCATTGTACTGATTTTTTCCTCACAGTATTAGAGAACTCTGTTGCGGTACACAGTACACATCTAGACTATAACTGGTCGCTTTTAAGCACTTGGGGGCTATCCCGAAAAATGCTGTTTTGAGAAAATCATCGCGTTATGTTCTTTTTGGGCAGAATGTTTCATGTCCTGACAGTAACATTGATTTGAGTACAGTTCCTGTAGCCTACTTGGTTGTTTTTACATGCTGGTTATGAAATTTTCTCACACACCAAAAAATAATTTTTTAAATTGCATGCTTATATAATCTTATGCAGTTGTGAACGCCGTAAATATTTACCATAAAAAGGAAAAAAGGAAAAAAATATTGAACATGAATCACTTTTTTTGAAGATATACATAAGTGTCTTACCATTTTTTCTAAACGGTACACGGTCCTGATCACTGTAGGAATACCGCCCCCCCCTCCCTCCCAATCCCATCTCCCCTTACACACACTCACCAAAACAAACAAACAAACAAACAAAAAAACATACATAATCTGTTATGGAACTGGACTGCTTTCAACTCATGAGTTTACATTACCGGTATAGCCTTATACCTTCCTGATACGCTTGAGGCAAATATATTATCCCTTCAGATTTGGGACTGTCTGTAGGGCCTGTGTATTTTTTTTTACACTTTGAGAATGTAACCCTACTCACTTATCATCATTTTTCGGGTTACTTTGATCACAGGCAAAGGCAAAGAAGTATGTCGGGATTTTCTGTGCATTTGATTATGTATGTGTAGGTGTATGAGTGTGTGAGTGTATGTGTGTGTGTGTGAGTGAGTGAGTGTGCGGTGGTGTGTGTGTGTGAGTGTGCGCTGATGTGTATGAAGTGTGCCTGTGCACATATGAGTGCCTCTTTGTATGTCTGAACGTATTAATGTACATGTGTATGTATGTATGTATGTATGTCTACTTGTATTTGTGAGTGTGCATGCGTGCGACGTAAGATAATTATGATGATATTCATAAGCGCAATGCAGAACACTGGGTATTTTTTTTCAAAACGTAAGATTGTAGCAAAATGTACTATTTCCATAGAGGGTGCGGTGGCTAAGCGGTTAGTGGGCTCATTTCCGAAGCGGAAAGTCCTCGTTTAAGCCTTGGTTCGGACACAAATTTTTTTGGCCCCCTCCTGCCCACCCAGCAGTAATGGGTACCTGACTTCGAGTTGGGGAAGTAAAGGCGGCGTGGAAAGGAACTGGCCACCCTACCACAATATGCCGAAGGCCCAGGAAGTTGTCTCACTAACAAGGCAATCCCCGATGTCCGGATCGGATGCGGGAACAACTTTACTTTTTACCATTTCCATATCGTGATTCGTTCTGCCCCTTCTACGGCTGATACGTACCCATGATGCACAATGTATTATTAACGCACACTTGATCATGTTACTACTCATTGTACAAATTCTCACACATTGACTTGAATCGTAGTATCTGTTAAAACTGTGCACTATCATGGCCACTGTTCCTTGCGCTCTTTAAAAACTTCTCTTGAAAGTGTGTGCCTCCTGGACTCCCAATTAACACTTTGCGGTCCCTTGGCACAATAATGCGACAGTGAAAATTATCTGTTCCGGTCACCTGGGCACAGTTCTGAGCCTGGCCCGAGAAGTCCGTTGCAATCTATCTCCTGTCTGTGTGACCAGATGGGGTATTTTTGTACTACTGGCTGTGTGACTGCAAAGTGTTAAAGGACAAAAAACGAGTCTGGTGATTGCCGAGTGCTTGCTACACCTCTCCATCCTTGCTCGCCATTCGACTCCAAATTGAGTTATATTGGTCGCTTTTAAGCACAAAGGGGCTATCCCAAAAAATGCTATTTTGAGAAAATCGAAGGTAAAGTTTTTGCCCCTCGTCCAGTTTCTTTAAAAGACAAGGAGATTTTTCCCTATAACCAAACAGTTATACTTACCAATGAAACCAAACTTCTCCTATAGGTAGGGCAATGCCCACTTTTGGTGCAGGTCAAGATTTCTGGAAACCCCCAAAATATGGGTTAGCCCGCTTGTCCTTAAAAGCGACCAAATGAACTGGGATTTTGTCAACAAAGTGCACTGTCTAGGATAGTGTGTTGTAAGTCTATGGCGCCCCGTCACAGCTAACTCATGCAGCTATCAGGTGATAGTACACTACTTTACTGTTACAAAGTTCTATCTGACATTTTGGCTGTTTTAAGTTACTAAGACTATTACTATTATCAAAATCATAAGAATCTGGGATAATAAAGAATTATCTTATCTAAAATTCTGAGTCGTTACCAAGATATATAAATGTTATGTA
>NW_004797847.1:237136-248249 GCF_000002075.1 Aplysia californica
ATAAAGGAAAATAATCAGAAATTATGCACAAAATGATCAAATTTTGCTAAATTATGCGGGGTGCATAAAACCACGGGGACAGATATTTTGTGAAACTCTAAAATCATTTACGCCAAATCTCTCAAAAGTAGGTACTGAGTAGACAGAACTTTGTAATTCTAAGGTGACATCAGCAAGACTCCCTTGTAGCTAACTGCACTGTCACATTGCCGAGGTCGGCGAACGCTTTGAATACTTGGTGGGTCACGATCTTTTTGATGAAACGACAACGAATTTGGTCAAGTAGTACCATTCAAAAGTTGTATGGATACGTGAAAAATGGCATATTTCCTTTTTTTTTTTTCTTTTTTCTTTTTTTTTTTCGAAATTGACATTTGACAATATCATGTGTTTGTAATTGTTAATTCAATGGCATAATGCTGTTCAGCATAATGATATCATCTCTTTCAGTTTATGAAAATTGGAAATCATAATATGATTTATACATATCTATTCCAGTGTAAACTTAACAAAACGATTCACCAGTTAATGAAGCACAAGGTACGCTTGATGTTCCAGCTCAGTACTTACACCTCAACTCTTCCTTATATACATTTCATTCAAGTGATTGGTTGTTGTTTTTTTGTCTGTTTTTTTGTTTGTTTTGTTTTGGGGTTGGTTTTGTTTTGTTTTTTAAAGTTGTTTTGTTTTGTCTTATATACATTAATCCGTGTTTATTTCTCCACTTTGTCATTTTGCCAGTATGCCGTGGTGTTATCTTCACACTGACCAGAGCCCAGGGTGTAATGGTTAGGTGGGACGCCCACTATAATTGTTTGCATGTTCCAGGCAATGCGTTTTCGTGACATCATCGCCCGAATGACAGCCACGAAAAATGATACGCGCCCATTTGCCGCTTGCCGAAGACAGGCAAAATCTTGAGTCTCTACGTCTTTCTGCTAGGATGCAGTGTCCTCCCATTCACGCCTGATGGGTGGATCCTAGCAAGAAAGGGTTTAGCTGTCCCCGTCGTTTTATGTAAAAAAAAAATTTTAATTATGCAAACTGAGCCCAAAAATGTGAAATTATGCGATTCTGTTAATTTTAACAAAGAATGATAAAGGAAAGTAATTAGAAATTATGCAAACAACAAATTATCAAATTTTGCTAAATTGTGCGGGGTGCATAAAACCACGGAGACAGGTTTAGAGTTATAAAAGTCCGCCTCCTAAACAGCTTATTTGTTTGGATGGGGGCGTAAAACATTCACAATCGTGTACATATAATAATTTGTAACCTTTACACTTTTACTTTTATACATTTGTCTTTTTTGGTATGTCGTTTTGTTACATGGGAATTGGTCAGTTCGACATCAGTGTATCATTTTGCCATTTTGTTTGCTAAGTTGTTAACCCTATCCGTACTCCCTGGAGTCGTTTTGTACCCCCGGGGTTGTATTCTTCACATTTTAGAATACTTCTAGTACGAAGATCTCTTTGAAACTTTCAGTATTTCTGAAACAATCATTTTGACAGACTGCTATGCAAAGCGTATGGATCGGATTAACGAGTCAATTTCCTGTTTGAAAAGTGGTGGCACAGAGTTCCCCACGTCGTATGGATACGATAGTAAAACACGACGTACGGATAGGGTTAAGTGGTGGCACAGAGTTCCCCACGTCGTATGGATACGATAGTGAAACACGACGTACAGATAGGGTTAAGTGGTGGCACAGAGTTCCCCACGTCGTATGGATACAATAGTAAAACACGACGTATGGATAGGGTTAAATATAAGTTGTTTAAATGTTCAGCATCCAATCATTAATTTTTTTTTATTATTATTTTTTTTTTTTGCGTTGATGATTTGTAACATTTGCCGTTTAATTGAGATTTAGAGTTCTTAAAGTCCGCCTCCTAAACAGCTTATTTGTTTGGATGGGGGCGTAAAACATTCACAATCATGTACGTATAATAATTTGTAACCTTTACACTTTTATACGTTTGTCTTTTTTGACATGTCGTATCATTACATTGGAATTATGGTCAGTTCGACATCAGTGTATCATTTTGACATTTTGTTGTCTAAGATTTTTAAGTTGTCTAAATGTTCAGCGTCCAATCATTAAACTTTTTGTTCTTGTTTTTTTGTGTGTTTTTTTTTACTTGATGAATTGTAACATTTGCAGTTTATTCGTGCCCTGAGCTTTCATTTCCCTTCCTATCAATGTCATCGTCGCTATAGGCCTATAATTTATTCAATGATTTCAGCCTTTTATTCTCGTGACGTCACTTGAAATTTTTTTTTTATCTTCAGTTTGATCTCATTTATTTTTAGATAATATATTTGTAACACAAGCAAGTGTATTGTCTAGGTTCTTTATACTAATCATTTGGTTCTTTGTTTATATATATATATATATATATATATATATATATATATATTGCAATTTTATATCTCAGACTTTTCAGTGACTTTTGTGTACATCCTAATCAAGAATTTTATGTCAAGTCTTTGTGTTTACTCTTGCAGTCACTGAATGTTCAGTACCTCTGAGATTGTTTGATCACCTGCTGGGTGTTTGTAATTGGGTTTTTTTATGTTGGTTGTGAAGTATGGGACCAAGAGTATTGGTACATATCTGTCTCGAAACATGCAAGCTAAAATATCAGATGGCATATATATATATATATGACAGATATTTTTATCTTGTAGGTCTGTTAAACATGGCGTGAAAGAGCTGAGCGGGATAAAGGAATCACTGTTGTCTGTGTGTTTGTGTATCTGTATCCCCCCACCACAGGATAGAAGAAGTAGAAGAAGAAGAAGAAAAAGTATCTGTGTGTGTGTTTGTATGTGTGCATCTTTGTGCGTTATACACGTGTGTCTATATGAGTATGTGTTTGAGTTTGTGTGTTAGTGTGTGTGTGTTAGTGTGTGTGTGTGTGTGTGTGTGTGTGTGTGTGTGTGTGTGTGTGTGTGTGTGTGTGTGTGTTTGTGTGTGAGTGTGTTAGTGTGTGTCTGTATGTATTATATTAGTGTGTGTTTGTGTTTGTGTGACAGTGGTTTCCATCTAGTCCATTGTAACACCAGAGAGGGTTTGGTAAGGCCTACATGACTCATCGCAATGGCATAGCGCGGGATAATCACAGCATGCCAAGTGCCCGGGAAGAATGACTCTGCTTTTAAAAGCGAATACCTCGTCTGGATGTGCTGATAATAGTTTTGATACTCTGTGTATGTCATGGTTTTTTAAAGCTTACAGATTAAATTTGATAACTGAAAATTGACTGTGGGAGGTTGGCAGGGGCTATGGTGTGGTTTGCTTCTTAAATTCTTTCCTATCAAACATCTATCGTCCTTATTTCCCGGCCTTCTTCTTTTTTATGTTTGTTTTCTGTCTTGTAACACCTCTAATCTTCTGGCACACCTATGACCTTATGCAGTTGCGAGCGCCGTAAAACCTCTACTAAAACTAAAACATAGTTTTGATACTCTGTTTATGTCATGGTTTTTTTTAAAGATTACAGATTAAATTTTGTGACTTAAAATTGACTCTCAAAAGGCTCGGGATTGTAGTAGTAGCATTTTAAAACAAATTCTTCTTTTTAAAATTCTTCTTGTGTCAGTTTGTTCATTGGTCGCTTTTTAAAGACAAGCAGGCTAACCCAGATTTCGGGGGTTTCCAGAAATCTTGACTCACACCAAAAGTAGGCATTGCCCTACCTGTAGGAGAAGTTTGGTTTCATTGGTGTGTCTATTTGCTTGGTTGTAGAGAAAACTTTCCTTGTCTTTTAAAGACACTGAACGATGGGTAAAAATTTTACCTGCGATTTTCTGCGACAAATAAACAGGTTTTAAGAGTATATGAATAACTCTGTGTGCCCCAACATTGACCAGGGACTGATTCCACCACACCATGACTTTTAAAGACAATATATTTTGAATTTTGTCCGCATGGCCTTTTTTATCTATACAAATTATATTTATGAAAGTTCGTCACTTTGGCCGCCTAAAACTTAGGAAGCACTTAACTTTCAAATTTGACAAAATTAACAGTGGTTCAGAATCATTTAAAGGGTGCACAGTTCTATTGAGGAGCCTGAAGTCACAGTAGTTTAATTTTCAGTTTTCCATTAGTTTCATTTAGATCTAATTTTGGGAAAGTCCGTCTTCTAAGACGCCATTGTAAACAAGTGAGGTTTCTGTTCAATAATCGTGCGCACTGTTTCCACACCTTTGAAATTTTGGAGTGTACAACCACGAGAGCGGAATAGAGAATCAATCTATACATCATTATATCTAAACCTTGTAATTTTTTGCACCTCTCAGGATTTATTGCTCCATTCCAGTAGAGTGTAAATATAGTAGGCCAATGACTTTCAGTTGATGTTAATGCACCGATCATTCCTCTCAACGAAAGGGGGCCCAGCTAATATGATATATTTGTGTGTGGTGGTGGTGGTGGATATACTAACTACTTAGTTTATTAAGTACCGGTATGCTAAAGAGTGACTTTGATTCTTTTATATGTATTTTTTAAATCACATAACATTTTCTTTGATTCCTTTATATTTTTAAAATCACATGACATTTTCTGCTTATCACCTTGCTTCATGAGAATGCTGTAACATAATGAACAGTTTCGTATTTTGTGTGAACTGAACTGACTTGGGCGACATCACGTCTGAACTTGAAAGTGGTTGTTTATTTTTGTACTTTTACACGGTACGCACAGTGGGTTTGTTAGTTTGTTTGTTTGTTTGTCTGTTTATTTACTTGATTCTTGTAGCATTGTAGTGGAGTTCGGTCCTCGGGTTTCCACAGAACACGCCATGATGATGTGGCTTTCGGAGACGGGCATTATCATATTTTATTGGAGGGCCAGCACTTATCCCTATCCGTGCGCCCTAGGGTCATTTTGTACCCCCGCGGCTGTATTCTTCACATTTTAAAATACTTCTAGTACGAAGATCTCTTTGAAACTTTCAGTATTTCTAAAAAAACCCATCATTTTGACAGACTGCTATGCAAAGCTTACGGATTGGATTAACAAGTAAATTTACTCTTTGGAAAGTGGTGGCACAGAGTTCCCCACATCGTATGGATCCGATAGTAAAACACGGCGCACGGATAGGGTTAAAAGTAACTTGTTAGTATGGAACATGTTATGTGGCTATATCGGACAAGGGCATTATTAAAAGTAACTTGTCAGTATTGAAAGTGGTGTGAAAAGCCTTCTCCCTCAATATCTTTAACTTAGAATAAGGTGAAGGGAGAAGAGCTGAGAGAGTTGAGGGTAGATGGCAGTGTGGAAAGATGGTTGAAAGGGAGTGGCAGGGATTATTGAAGAGAAAATAATATGGTTAGGGGAATTGATCATGTTCGAGAAATGCACTTAAAAATGGAATTTCTTTTTGTTTTTTTGGTTTTTCTCCTTTTTTTCAAGGGGGTTTGGGGGGGGGGGGAGCAGTACTTTAGTGGAAGTGGGAATGAGGAAATGATGTGGAAAGGATCACATGGTTGTTTTGTTAAAAGTGATTGAAAGAAACATACACCCACATCATTAGGCCAGTAAGTCTCTGCCATTACTTGAGGATAAAGTTGTTGTTTTTCCCTCATATGAAGTCCACTAAACTTTCCAGAAGGTCTAGCCTAGGCCTAATCATTTTTAAAATAATATAAAAAAAAGGGGGGGGGGTGAGAAATAATTGTTTCAACTACAATAGGTTACAAATACACCATTTTCAACCTTCAACTTGACCCCCAAATACCCTCCAACTGTAAGGTTAAGTGACTGACATATATTATTATACTCTTCTGCTGATAATAATAATAATAATGAAGATCATTTCTATAGCGCCCACTCCCGTGTAAACACAGCTCTAGGCGCTGATGACAGGGTTTTGCCTGTTTGGGTTTGTTTTTTTTATCCCGTTTGATGAATATGTTGGAAGGAGTAATGCCCCTTGGCCTCCCTCCGCCGAAAGTGATGACTGTGAGGGAAGAGATGACAATGTGAATAAAATGAGGACCTCTTGAAGCCAAAACTGGTGTTCTTGTTGTTTTTGTTTGTTTGTTTGATTGACTGATTATTTGTTTGTTTTATTCACTATTTATTCTGCAAAGAGGAACAAAATTGATAATTTCTTTTTTTTTATTATAAAAGGCACCAGATCTTTAAGTGCATGCTGCTTTGAATCTTTTATGTAGAGCCGATCAGACTTTGATCTTCAGAGCTCGCACAGGACACTTAAACACCAACAAGCACATAAACAGAATTAACCCCATGTGGGAACCACATTGCAGACACTGTGACTACCACGAGGAGACCGTTGAACATCTTCTCCTTCACTGCCCAAACCTGGCAGTTTTTCGACGCAAGCTCGTACACACACCTACAGACTTACAAAGCCAGCTCTACTCTGGCGTTGACCAGATGACTAGGACATGTGGTTACTTGAGGGAGGCATTGCGAGGCCAAGAGCGAAATGCTCGCAGCTAAAGGGATTTGAAAACAACAACAACAACAACAACAACAACAACAACAACAACAACAACAACAACATGCTGCTTTGGGATCGGAAAGTGGAACTTTCTAAATCTGTTTGACAGAACCCCGAGATGTGAAAATATTTCGTCACATAAACCCGTGAACATAAACACATGTGTCACCCCCCAGGGCGGTGCCACTGACTGAAGTGTCTTTAGGCCATTCTGAAAGGGGGGACATTTCTCGTTCTAATGCACAGTAGAATTGTAAAAGGGCTGATCCAACCACGTCATGCTCATAACTGTGCCTGATCTAAAACAAAGAACTGCTGCTTTTTCTTTCCTAATCCTTACTATCGTCATATTCCTCTACTCCTTTTGTATGTTTGTCACACTCTTGTGACCTGCTATTTCCGGGGTGCCTTGATAGTTGAAGCAGACTTTATGCTATTGAAGCTAGAGAGGTGAGCAGAGTAAGTCTGATTCCCTATAAGGACTTCTCTGTTGACATCCACCCATTGGCGCTCATATGACCTTATGCAGTTGCGAGCGCAGTAAACCTCTACTAAAACAAAACAAACACATGAGTTCCGTGATATTTACTGATCATATAATTGTATCATTCTTGTGAGCTCTTCAGAGTCAAGGGTTAATTTTAATTTTAATTTTAATGTTCATATTTTTACACTTTAAAAAAACATAATAATGTGAATGTTCCTTGGTGTGAGTAAAAGAATAAAAATGCAAGTGAATTTTTAAAAAATGTATTTCAAACATATAAAATAAACTGAATGTACTTTGCGAACTTTGAGTTTGGTACCTGGCATTGTATCTTTCTTGTGAGCTCTTCAGTTTCATACTAACATAATATATTTTGATTTTAATTTAAATGTTCATATTTTTACACTTTTGAAAAATATATGTGAATGTTCCTTGATGTGAGTTAAAAGAGAAAGGTGGAACCAAATTTTAAAAAGAAAGTATTACAAAAGCATAAAATATTAATGCAATCTTCAGGTCGCCGCGCAGCTATACGGTAGTTAAAACACGCAGCCAACGTAAGGTTGGGCCGATCAGTAAATAGCGCAGAACACATGTATTGTATCATATTTCACATAATTATTGTTCTTCTTCTTATTATTATTATTATTTTTATTTTTATTATTATTATGTATTATTATTATTATTATTATTATTATTATTATTATTATTATTATTATTATTATTATTATTATTATTGACACGTCGCAATGGAATCAGGCGCTCGTCAATTTTTGGGTATGTGGAGTTATTTTGTATGTCATCCCCAATATTCTCTAGACTTTTCTATCTAACCCCAAATATTTTTTTCACTCATCAACGATATTTTGTAGCTCGTCCAAGCATTTTTTAGTTATTCTTGAAACATTTTCTAGCTCATCCCCAGTGTTTTCTAGCTCAACCCTAATATTTTCTAGATCATCCCCATTATTTTCTATCTCATCCAAAGCATTTTCTAGTTCATCCCCAATATTTTCTAGCTCATGCCCAGTATTTTATAGCTCAACATAATTATTTTTTAGCTCATCCGATATCCTCATTATTTTCCTATTATCTTCTAGCTCATCCCCAGTATTTTCTAGCCCTATCCCAATTTTTTTCTAGTTCATCCCCAGTATCCCTCGATATTTTCTAAATCATTTCCAGTATTTTCTAGCTGATCCTCAAAATTTGCCAGCGTTTTCTAGCCCATCCCCAATATTTTTGGGCTTATTCCAAATATTCCCCATTTTTTTTCTGGTTCATCTCCAACATGTTCTAGCTGAACCCTTATATTTTCTAGCTCATCTCAAATATTTTCTAGCTCAACCTTGATATTTTCTAGATATTCCCCAGCATTTTTTAGACCATCCCCATTATTTTCTAGTTCATCATCAATATTCTCTAGCTCATCCCCAGTGCTTTTTAGCTCAACCACAGTATCTTCTAAGTCATCTCTAACATTTTTCACATTATCTTAAATTTCGTCAAGCTCATCGCTAATATTTTCTAGTCCATTCTTAACATTTTCTAGCCCATCCCCAATATCTTTAATCCCATCTCTAATATTTTTTTTTATCTCATCCCCAATATCCCACAGACTTTTCTCTAACCCCAAATATTTTTTTCACACATCCACAATATTTTAGAGCTTGTTCCCAGCATCTTTTTTAGCTCCTCTCAAAATATTTTCCAGCTCATCCCCAGTAATTTTTAGATCATCCTCATTATTTTCTATCTAATCCCCAGCAGTTTCTAGATCATCCCCACTATTTTCTAGTTCATTCCCAATATTTTTTAGCTCACCCCGAGTTTTTTATAGCTCAATCTTAATATTTTTTAGCTCGATCCTATTATTTTCCTACTGTTTTCTTGATCATCCCCAGTATTTCTCATTATTTTTAAATCATTCCCAGTAATTTCTAGCTGATCCTCAAAAACTGAAAGTGTTTTTTAGAACATCCCCAATATTTTTGGGCTTATCTCAAATATTCCCCAGTATTTTCTATCTCATCTCCAACATTTTCTAGCTCAAACCTAGTATTTTCTAGCTCAATGCAAATATTTTTTAGCTAAACCTTTGTATTTTCTAGATCCTCCCCAGCATTTTCTAGATCATCCCCATTATTTTCTAGTTTATACCCAATATTTTCTAATTCATCTCCAGTACTTTCTAGCCCAATCACATAATTTTTTAGTTCAGATCACTAACATTTTTCTACTTCATTCCAAATATTTTCCTAGCTCCTCCCTGATATTTCAAATCACATCCCTAGTATTTTCTAGTTCATCCCAATATTTTTTAACACTTCCCTAATATTTTCTATCTCATCCCCAATATTCTCCAGACTTTTCTATCTAATCCCAAATATTTTTTTCACTCATCCACAATAATTTATAACTCGTCCCCAGTATTTTTTAGCTCCTTTCGAAAAAAATTTCTAGCTCATCTCCAGTGTTTTCTAGCTCAACCCAATTATTTTCTAGATCATCCCAATTATTTTCTATCTAACTCTCAGCAGTTTCTAGATTATCCCCAGTATTTTCTAGTTCATCCACAATATTTTCTAGCTCATTTCCAGTATTTTATAGCTCAACTTAAAAATTTTCTAGCTTATCCCCATTGTTTTCCTAATATTTTCTTGATCCTCCACAGCATTTTCTAGATCGTCCCTATTATTTTCTAGTTCGACCACAATATTCTTCACCTCATCCGCAGTATTTTTTTTGCTCAACCTTAAAATATTATAGCTCATCCCCAGTACTTTTTAGATCAACCACAGTATTTTCTAGCTCTTCACTAACATTTTTCACATCATCTCAAAATATTTTCTAGCTCATCCTTGATATTTTTAATCACATCCCCAATATTTTTATTTTTATCATTTCCCTAATATTTTCTATCTCATTCCCAATATTCTCCAGACCTTTCTATATAACCCCAAATATTTTTTTCACTCATTCTCAGTACCTTCTAGCTCAATCACAGTATTTTCCACCTGATCACTAACATTTTTCACTTCATCCCAAATATGTTCTAGATAATCCCTAATATCTTTTGTATCACATCCCTAATAATTATATTCTATCTCATCCCCAATATTCTCCAGACTTTTCTATGTAACCCCAAATATTTTTTCCACTCATCCACAATATTTTATAGCTCGTCCAATAATTTTTTAGCTATTCTTGAAACATTTTCTAGCTCATCCCCAGTATTTTCTAGCTCAACCCTAATATTTTCTGGGTTCATCCCAATTATTTTCTATCGAATCCCCAGCAATTTCTAGATCATCCCCATTATTTTGTAGTTTATCTCCAATATTTTTTAGCTCATCCTCAGTATTTTATAGCTCAACCTTAATATTTTCTAGCTCATCCCTATTATTTTCCTAATATATTTTTCTTGATCATCCCCAATATTCCCAAGACTTTTCTATCTTATCCCAGATATTTTTGTGCTCATCCACAATATTTTCTAGCTCCTTCCCAGTATTTCTTAGCTCCTCTCAAAATATTTTCTAGTTCATCCCCATCATTTTCCTTACATTTTCTAGCTCAACCCCAGTATATTTTTTAGCTCCATCCAATTTTTTTTCTAGCTAATCCCCAGTATTCTTCAGTATTTTCTAGATCATTCCCAGTATTTTCTAGATCATTGCCAGTATTTTCTAGATCATTCCCAGTATTTTCTAGAGTATTCCCAGTATTTTCTAGATCATTCCCAGTATTTTCTAGATCATTCCCAGTATTTTCTAGAGTATTCCCAGTATTTTCTAGATCATTCCCAGTATTGTATGGCTAATCCTCAAAGTTAACAAGTGTTTTTTAGCCCATCTGCAATATTTTTGGGCTTGTCACAATTATTCCCCAGTATTTTCTAGCTCATCTCCAATATTTTCTATCTCAACACTAATATTTTCTAACTCATCCTCAGCACTTTCTAGCTCAATCACAGTATTTTCTAGCTCATCGCTAACATTTTTCACTTTATCCCAAATATTTTCTAGCTGATCCGTACTATTTTAATCACATCCCTAATGTTTTCTATCTCATCCCCAACATTCCCCAGGTTTTTCTATCTCATCCCCAACATTCCCCAGGTTTTTCTATCTCATCCCCT
>NW_004797847.1:250291-252013 GCF_000002075.1 Aplysia californica
ATAAGTGCCGAAGGATTAGAGGTGTTACAAGAGAGTAACAAACACAAAAAGGAAGGAGGGGAGAGAAGGACGATAGATGTTTGATAGGAAAGAAGAAGCAAACCACACCAGAGCGCCCGCCAACCACCCACTCAAAATTAAAGAGGGATTGATGTACAGTATAAAACGGATAGCTCAAAATCGTCGGGACCGGCCTCGGTAATTCGAGGGATATCGTAAAAAGATAAAGAAGAAGAAAACAATGGGAACGCAGTCACAGTTCAACAGATGCGCCATTTCCAGTCTTCTGTGTTCGACCTTTCTCTATTATACTGTATAATATTTCTTAGAAATCTGTGGGATGGATCTATCATATTCTTTTTAGAAATCTTTGAGACGGATCTATACTATTTCTTAGAAATCTTTGGGATGGATTTATCATATTCTTTTTTAGAAATCTTTCTGATGGATCTATCATATTCTTTTTTAGAAATCTTTGAGATGGATCTATAATACTTCCTAGAAATCTTTGGGATGGATCTATCATATTCTTTTTACGAATCTTTCTGATGGATCTATCATATTCTCTTTTAGAAATCTTTTAGATGGATCTATCATATTCTTTTTAGAAATCTTTGAGATGAATCTATAACATTTCCTAGAAATCTTTGGGTCATATTCTTTTTAGAAATCTTTGGCATGGATCTATAATATTTCTTAGAAATCAGAAATTTAAACAAACAAACTATATACTAGATCTATATTAATATCAACAAGATATACATAACCTGCCAGTGGTACACGTGCAGTCTGCAACAACACAGCTTCATTGTTAGAGTTCTGAAGTTAAAATGTATTATTTTAAGAAAGAATAGCAAATCAGTATTTATTTTCTTTCACCTGAAAACTTTTCACAGATTACAGCGTGCGTGTCTTTGGGTCTATGGCTATGATTCAAAATAACGCTAGACTTTACTAGAGAGAGGAAGTGTCACTTCGTTTGTTTTAATGGCAAGAAATTGCGGCACTTGCTATACAATATGGTCATATCAGTGCCGAAAGTGAGATTAATTTGCTATAACAAAGTAACTAACAAACGAAAAAAGAAGAAGAAGAAGAAGGAGAAATAGGGACGATAGTTGTTTGATGGGGGAAAAGAGTATACCACACCAGAGCACTCACCAGCGCTCACTGGGAACTTTTGAACAAAAAAAACAACCTGTTTTTGTCTTGTTTTGTTGGGTTTAGGTTGTTTTTTTGTTGTTGTTGTTGTTTTGTTGGTTTGTTGGTTAGTTGGCTTGTTGTTGTTGTTGTTGTTGTTGTTGTTGTTGTTGTTTTGTTTTTGTTTTCTTTTTTTTGTATTTGTTTGTTTGTTGATGTTGTTTGTTTGTTTATTTATTGCTTTGTTTTGGGGTTGTTGTTGTTATCTTTGTTGTTGTTGTTGTTATCTTTGTTGTTGTTGTTTTTTGTTTTTTTGGTGGGGGGTCCTACCGAAATTGTTTTCTGCACCCCACAGGTCTTAACCATTTCGATTGTTTCTTCACGTGACGCAAACCCAAAATCTACCAACTGAAAAAGTTTAATAATGTGTCCCGCGCGCTCATATGACCTTGTGTAGTTGCGAGCGCCGTAGAACACTTTTTTTAAAAAACCCAACAACAACCCCAAAAACACTACAGAGGCAACTATACTTTTTTCTCCGGTCACATATGACCGTTTATGGGTCGGTGTGTGATGGTATTG
>NW_004797847.1:253049-254963 GCF_000002075.1 Aplysia californica
AATATTACGTCGCCTCTGGGCCATTTTGAGTTCTTTTTTTTGTGTGTGCTTTTCTGAAAGCTGAGATCATCCTGATTATCACGCACTTTCAATTTTTCCATTTTCTTTTCTAGAAGACGGGATAATGCATTTTGAAGTAGCAAACTGAAAAAATAAGAACTGAGAAAAACACGTTCAAAGTTACACCAATACCGCTTTTGAATAACTGACCAATGACCAAAAACTTTCTTCGGAGCGCAGCCTTCCTGGCAGCCTGTATGAGGAAGGTTCGTTCCTACGTCCTTGCTCATTGACATTAATTGTTCAGTGATGACCAGACTCCATCTTCATTTTGGCTGTACCCTGACATGTTCTGCCGGAACATTTCTTTCTAAATGTGAGGCAGCGTGGTGGAATCAGGCTCTCGTCAATTTTTGGGCATGTAGAGTTATCTTAAAGCTTGTTCACTTGTCTTTATTTATATGAAAAAAATATCAATTTATCTTGAATGGTAATCGAGATATTTGCGAATGAAAGAGGTGGGGGTCACCTGGTTTCAGAGGTAAAATTAGTGAGAAAATGTCCGCCAAAGATTAGTTATTTTCTTAGCTTAAGAGTCCGTGGTAACTGGAATTTTACATTTTTTGTGCCTTTAATCAAGGTTTTTAAGAAAAATCCACACAGAAATGAGTTCTTTAATGGGCATGAAAGGTGTTGAGCCAAAAAACAAAAATTTGATATAAATTCACAAACCTGCGAAAAAATACAAGTTTCTACCCTTTGATTATTTTGACGAGAGCCTGATTCCACCACGCTGCCTCACAAATGTTACCGTTTCTAGACAGTAAGAACTGAGAAAAAACACGTTCAAAGACAGTACACCATTGTCGCTTTTGAATATATCTGAATGTAAACTGAAAATAAGCTGAGGAAAGATGTTTTAAAATTGTTTCTACGAGAAAAAGCACCCAGGAACTATTCGCAGACGTCTCCGGCGAGCACCCAGGAACTATTCGGAGACGCACTCCCGCATACAGATGCACTGCTTTGGGGGGTCAAACTGCGTATTGTTTGCTGCAGATCACACATATTGCCACTAAAACTGTCGCAATCAATTAATTTCAAGAAAATTTCAAACCTAACTGCAAAATACCAAATTATGGGTTAAAAACATGCCCCCCTGTAACCCCCCCCCGATTTTTTTACTAGGTCTAGAGGCTCAAAGCAATTTGATTGGTCTATCTCTGTCGAAGACGTCTCCGAATAGATACTGCGCATATTCCTAGTTTTCTCAGACCGGCTCTCAAATATCCGACCAGCAGCAGTCTAAATGCCATATGTGAAGCGTGTTGACAAAATGAGTTACTTCTCGGATTCGAGCCCTAAGGAAATAGATACATCAAGCTTATCGATTAAGTTTTTATTATTTTCAAGTATGACATAATAAAAGGCATGTTATAGTTAAAGAATATGGCATTATAGAAAATCTACAAATTTGACCCTAGCTTCGATTTTTGGCCAATATCTCCATTTGTGGATTGCGAGAAGTAACCAATTTTGTAAGCTCACCTCACATATGCAACACATTTCAAACCGCTGTTTACAAAACATCAGAAATACAAATTTGCCTATTAATTTAACAGCACAAACACACATGTTTTTACCTGCTTTTTAAGTTTCAAATAAAGAAAATATATTTTTTTTAAACAAACGATTGTGAGGTGTGCTGACAAAATGAATTACTTCTCGTGGTCCTCAAAATAATGGAGACATTGGCCAAAAATTGACACTGGGGTCAAATAAGTAGATTTTCTATTGATGCCATTTTCTTTAAGAATAACATACCTTTTATTTCATACTGATAAATAGTAAAAACTTCACCTATAAGTGTGATGTATCTATTTCCTATATATTGTAAAAACTTCACCTATAAGT
>NW_004797847.1:259198-260617 GCF_000002075.1 Aplysia californica
GTACTTAGTGTTTTACCATCGTATCCATACGACGTGGGGAACTCTGTGCCACCACTTTCCAAAGAGAAAATTTACTCATTAATCCGATCCGTACGTTTTGCATAGCAGTCTGTCAAAATTATTTTTTGAGAAATACGGAAAGTTTTAAAGAGATCTTCGCACTAGAAGTATTCTAAAATGTTACGAATACAACCCCTAGGGTACAAAATGACCCCAGGGAGTACGGATAGGGTTAAACGTTCTTTACGCATTACGCATTACGTACACATGGAAGCCGGGCTTTAACTAGTCCTGACAAAACAAAAAGGAAGCAGCTTGCGACCTAAATTACCCATGTCCTGTTGATAGAGTCATGCAGTCAATAAAACGTAATTACTTTGAATCTTCGTTACCTGTTTATCTATCTGTCAATCTATATTCTAATTTATTTTTTATAAGTGTTTTACGGTGCTTGCAAATGAATAAAGTCATATGTGAGCGCGCAGGACCTACTCATATCGATTTTGGTCCACCAAGAGATATTCAATGTGCGCAACCTGCACATGGGCCCTCCGAAATTTTTCACCCTTATCCGAGAAGGCTAGGTGTTAGATCTTACCTACCATAAGATCAAAGGTGTGTATGAAATAAAAGACAGCAGTAAGAAGGAGCCTTGGAGTAGCAGTAGAAAGGCTGCAGAAAGAGTCAGGAGCCCAGAGGAGGAGGGCAAAGGAGGTGAGGGGGGTGGGGACTGAAAGTGGAGACGAAAGTAGACGATAGAACACTGTTAGAGAGCAGGAAAGGAGGTGTAAGGAGAAACGTTTAAAGCAAAGAAAATGTTCCGTCGCTGTCCGGATTCGAACCCAGGACCTATTGAATGAGATGCGAACGCCTTAACCTCACGACCACGAGATCCCCTATAGACTATAGTACTTAACCCTATCCGTACACCTGGGGTCATTTTGTACCCCCAGGGTTGTATTACTCACATTTTAGAATACTTCTAGTGCAAAGATCTCTTTGAAACTTTCAGTATTTCTCCCCAAAAAAATAGTTTGACAGACTACTATGCAAATCGTACAGATCGGAGTAACAAGTAAATTTCCTCTTTGGAAAGTGGTGGCACAGAGTTCCCCACGTCGTATGGATACGATAGTAAAACACGACGTACAGATAGGGTTAATCTGTGGTACCTGTTGTATGCGCTCAAGCAGTATTTGGTTAACATTCAAATTCTTCATGTTGAAAAAAAACCCCACTATGAGAAGCAACACAACGTAGATACATGTACAGTTGGGGTTATTTTTTTATTTTTTTTTTGTCGAGACATGTAAAAAAAAAAAAAGAAAAGAAGAAAAAGACCGATCTCTATAAGATTTACGGAGATTGGAATATCCTTTCCTTAAAGAAGCTGGAAAAATCGTTTTGTAGTGTTTAAAA
>NW_004797847.1:263543-264755 GCF_000002075.1 Aplysia californica
CTCTCTCTCTCTCTCTCTCTCTCTCCCTCTCTCTCTCTCTCTCTCTCTCTCTCTCTTTCTCTCTGTCTTGTTCTCTCTCCCTCTCCCTCACCCTCTCTATCGATCCATTATATCTATAGTTTTATATCTGTCTATCTGTAATCTATCAGCGTGTCTGTCTTTCTGCCTATCTGTACTTTTGTCTGTCTATATTGTTTATCTATATCAGGCTCCAACAGTCTTATTGAAGGGATTATATAGATCTAGTGTATTCATGACAATGTATTGCATTCATTTATTACTGCATTTAGTTACTAGTTATCTATTGATGAGTGTATAATCATTACATTCATTACTTCTTCAACATTGACCATCTTCATGTGTTGATGCTTATCAGTTGTATTTTTTGGATAACAAAGCAGTCTAGATTATTTAATATTAACAAGTTTATCATTTTAAACTCTTTCCCAGTTTTTTTGTTTCCTTTGGTTGAGGATGGGTTGAAAGGTGTAGTGGGGGTATGGGTTGAAAGTTGTAGTGGGGGTATGGGTTGAAAGTTGAAGTGGGGGTATGAGTTGAAAGTTGTAATGGGGGTATGGGTTGAAGAGGTGTAGTGGGGGTATGGGTTGAAAGTTGTAGTGGGGGTATGGGTTGAAGAGGTGTAGTGGGGGTATGAGATGAAAGTTGTAGTGGGGGTATGGGTTGAAGAGGTGTAGTGGGTGTATGGGTTGAAAGTTGTAGTGGGGGTATGAGATGAAAGTTGTCGATCCTGTTTAGAAATTTAGAATTGCACTCCCCACATAGATCTACTGTGTTTGGGAATATACATTTGTTTTGTTTTAGTAGAGGTTTTACGGCGCTCGCAACTGCATAAGGTCATATGAGCACCAAGGGGTGGTTGTCAACAGACAAGTCTTTACAGGGAACCAGACTTACTCTGCTCACCTCTCTAGCTTCAACAGCACAAAGTCTGCTTCGGCTATCAAAGCATCCAGGAAATAGCGGGTCACAAGAGTGGGATAAAGATACAAAAGAAGTAGAGGGAACTGACGATAGTCAGGATAAGGAAAGAAAAAACAAAACAATTCCCTGTTGCGGGTCAGGCACAGTTATGATCATGACATCGATGAATCAGCCCATTTACAGTTACAATTCTACTGTGCATAAGAAGATGATTAATGCCTCCCTCCCCCCCTTTTGGGAATGGACTAAAGACACTTCAGTCAGTAGCAC
>NW_004797847.1:266267-267509 GCF_000002075.1 Aplysia californica
AGGTTCACAAAGCGAAACGAAAGATGGGAAGAGGAGGTGGGGGTGGATGGAGGGTGAGGACAATAAGGGAAACAAAAGATGTGGAGGGGAGTGAGGGATAGAAAAGGGGGTGAGTTTGTCAACGGGCGAACACACAATATGGGGAGTTACGTTAGTTTAGTAAGAGTTTTACGGCACTTGCAACACAATAAGGTCATATAAGTGCCGAAAGGGAGAGAGATGGAGTTATTTGCCTGGTTTTGTCATACCCAGCGATAATGACGTATGTGGCTAAATTAGGAGAGTGATTATACCAACAACAAAAAACGATATATATTTTTAATGCGGGTTGCAGTGAGTGCAGAAAAAAATACAAATGTTCCACTCTCTGTTGCCACCGTCATTGGATTTCTGATGTGGTATTGTGTATATAAAGGCAAACGAGGCAGGGGTAGGCCCAGAGCAACATACTTAGGGAACCTAAACAAATGGGTAACGGGGAAAGATCAGGGAAACATAGCTTTTTAAGAGCATCCGAGCAAAGGAATGAATGGACAACCATGATCGCCGATGTCTGTCTCAGATCTGGCACTGGATGGTGATGATTATATATTATGTATCCTCACAATCGGAATCCCGCCTCTGAAATTATCTAAAACTGGTCGATAAGGTTGTAAAATAAATACTTAATTTTAACCCTATCTGTACGTCGTGTATTACTATCGTATCCATACGACGCGGGGAACTCTGTGCCACCACTTTCCAAAGAGGAGATTTACTCGTTAACCCGACCCGTAAGCTTTGTATAACAGTCTGTCAAAATGATTTTTTTAGAAATACTGAAAGTTTCAAAGAGATCTTCGTACTAGAAGTATTAAAAAATGTGAAGAATACAACCCCGGGGTACAAAATTACCCCAGGGCGACGGATAGGGTTAAATGATCTAAACTGTGTTGATGGGGTAGAAAAAATACTTACTCTTTAAAAATTTCTGTCAGCAGAGGTCGGCACTTTCTGCTCTTTCCTTCGTCGTTTTCTCAATATTATGCGAGGTTTTGATACTTTCCCCTATCTCCCCTGCGGTGCACAAATCTAATCCCGTGTTGAATCAGCAGTGAAATAGGTCGTGAACTCTTGACATTTTCCGGGCATTCCCGCTGGCAATCGAGGCTTGCCAATAATAATTATTCTAAAGCATGGCATGTGAAATATGTTGATGAGCTGTGTGTGGGTTGTTCGTTGTTTTTTTTTTTGTTTTTTTTT
>NW_004797847.1:269865-283177 GCF_000002075.1 Aplysia californica
GAGGGGGATGTTGGAGAAGGCCTGCTGGGGTGTTGTTTGTTTGCTTTTGTTTTGCTTTATTTTTTTGTTTTGTTGTGTTTAAATTGTTTGATTTTTTAGGGGGTGAGATATTTATTGGAGAATGGGGTCGGGTTTTGTTGTTGTTGTTGTTGTTGTTGTTGTTGTTATTTTGGGGAAAATCTATGTGGATAACGAAGTTAAGCTTCTTCAAAAAGAGTTTTCGTCTTCAAAGAGTTACTAACGTGTCTCAATTTGATTGGTCCACAGAGAAAGAGAAGCCCACGACCACCCCACCTCCTCAAACAGCAAGTGAGTTTGGAACCCCAGACGTTAGCCATAACATTAAGCTATGATATAAAATGTGTGACAACACGGTGGAATCAGGCACTTGTCAATTTTTGGGCATGTGGAGTTATTGCTATCATCTGAAAGCTTATTCATTTGCCTCACTTTCAAAATACCCATCTATCTTTAAATAAAAATCAAGATATTTGCGATTGAAGGAGGTGACGACGCCTGGTTTCAGTGATGAAATAAGAGAGAAAATAGCCAACAAAGTTTGGTAACTCCAATAGCTACAGAGTCCTTGAAAACTGAAAAATGACATATTTTGTTCCTTTAATCAACGTTTTTCAGTAAGATTCACATGTAAATATGTTTTTATATTGACGTAAAAGGGGTTGAGTTAAAAAAACAAAAATGTGATAAAAACTGACAAACTGGCGGAAAAATGCCTGTTTCTCCGATTTTGTTATTTTGACGAGCGCCTGATTTCACCACGATGCCTCACAAATGTTGTTACTTGTTATAGAAAACCAACAAACAGATGTGTTGAAGCAGCAGAATTGAGTTGCTAATTTGAGAGCTCTTATTTTTGTCTTTGTATTTATGTTGTTTTTTCTTTCTCTATCCCTCCCTCTTCACCGTTTTTTCTTTCCATCTCTCCCTCCTCCCCCTCCTCCCTTCTCCCCCTTCCCCAGCGTGCGGTGAGGAGAACCCCGCTGACATCTACTTCGCCTTCAGCCCCGCAGAGCTCGGTCTCGCCGCTACCTCCTGGACCTCCTCCTTTGTCTCTATCACAGCCAAACAGGACGCTCTGGAAGACGGTTTCAGGGTGAGTCAGTGTTCCTGGCCCGTTGCTACGGACGTCGTCATGCGTCACATCACGGTTGCCATTTGGGTCGCTTTAAAATTAAGCACAAGGGGGGCTATCCCGAAAAATGCTGTAACAGAAATAGCATGTAATGTTTGACCCATGATAAGAGATATGTGCACAACCTGCACTTATTCAATATGGAAACTTTACTTATCAAATGAGTGTTTTATGTGATGTGATGTGTGCCAATGACCTTAAATACTGAATAAACTTACTTACTTACTTAAACAGGACGTTCTGGAAGATGGTTTCTGTGTTCCTGGCCCGTTGCTACAGACGCCATGCGTCACATCACGGTCGCCTTTTTGGTCGCTTTTAATTTTTAGGCACAAGGGGGGCTATCCCGAAAAATGCTGTGACAGAAATATGCAGGGAGATTTTTCTCTATAATCAAACAAATATACACACCAATGAAACCAAACTTCTCCTATAGATAGGGCAATGCCCATCGCACCACCATCATCACCACCACCACCACCATCAGACCATCACCACCACCACCATCACCACCATCACCACCACCACCACCATTACCATCACCACCACCACCATCACCATCACCATCGCACCACCATTACCTTCACCACTACCATCACCACATCATCCTCATCACCATCATCACCACCACCTTCACACCACCATCATCACCACTAACATCATCACACCACCATCACCACCACCACCATCACCACATCACCACCACCTTCACACCACCATCATCACCATCACCACCATCATCATCAACCCTTTCTCCCCTCCCTCCTCCCGCCAGTTTGGAGTGGTGTCCGGATCTTGCCCAGACGACGAAGGTTTTGACCTGGACGACTATTCCTCCGCGGAGGCCATCGAAGAGAGGATGACCGGCTACCTCATGCCGCGCATGTCCGCTCTCGTGCAGGTCAGTTCTGTCCCCGCCTTCGTTTTATGCAAGAAACATTCTGAAATTTTGCTGCAAACTGAGCCCAACATTCTGAAATTATGCTGCAAACTGAGCCCAACATTCTGAAATTATGCTGCAAACTGAGCCCAACATTCTGAAATTATGCTGCAAACTGAGCCCAACATTCTGAAATTATGCTGCAAACTGAGCCCAACATTCTGAAATTTTGCTGCAAACTGAGCCCAACATTCTGAAATTATGCTGCAAACTGAGCCCAACATTCTGAAATTATGCTGCAAACTGAGCCCAACATTGTGAAATTATGCGATTCTGTTAATTTTAACAAAGAATGGTAAAGGAAAATAATCAGAAATTATATAAAAAATGATCAAATTTTAATTGTGCTAAATTATGCGTTGTGCATAAAACCTTTTGGCACTGTCAGATTTAGTAGAGGTTTTACGGCAGTCGCAATTGCATAAGGTGATACTATGTGTGCCAGAAGATTAGAGGTGTTACAAGAGAGAAATAACATTAAAAAAGAAGAAAGGGGAGATAAGGACGATAGATGTTTCATGGGAAAGAAGAAGCAGACCACACCAGAGCACCCGCCAACCACCCACTTAGTAAGAGTGTTACGGCACTTGCAACACAATACAGTCATATAGGTGCCGAAGATTAGAGGTGTTACAAGAGTGTAACAAACACACAAAAATTGACAAAATTCATGGTGGTTCAGGATCATTTAAAGGGTGCCCAGTTTTATTGAGGATCCCCTAGTCACTGTATACATGTAGTTTAATTTTCAGTTTTTCATTAGTTTCGTTTAGATCTAATCTTGGGAGAGTCCGTCTTCTAAGACGCCATTGTAATCAAGTGAGGTTTCCGTTCACTAGCCGTGAGCACTTTTTCCACATCTGACCACCAATAATTAAAATGTATTTAAAGATGCACCAGCCATCCATGTCCACACATTTTAAATTCTAGAGTGTACAACCACGAAAGCGGAATAGAGAATCAATCTATACATCACTATATCTAGACGTTCTAATTTTTTGCATCTCTCAAGATTTATTGCTCCGTTCCAGTAGAGTGTAAATATAGTAGGCCAATGACTTTCAGTTGATGTTAATGCATTGGTTATTCATTTCATCGAAAGGGGGCCCAGCAAGTCTAACATAATATTATTTAATATCGTACAACCTCCCACTCCTGACCCGCTCCTTCCCCACCCACACACCCTACCCACAAACCCGCCACGCCCCCTCGACCTCCCCCCACCCCTCCACCCCTCAACCACATCCACCCCTCCAATGTCCAGCGACTGACCAGCACAGGCTACACCGCGACCTCTGGTGGCCGAGCGGACGCCCGTGACGTGGCCGTTCTGGTGGCAAATGGTGGGAAAAGGAACAAGGGCCTGGCAGCGGAAGTGGAGCGTCTTGTGGCCGCGGGAGTGGAGGTCAGTGGGGTCAAAGGTCGAGGGGGTTAAATAATGTCAAGGGGTACATCTGCTGGTCTTGGGGTTTTTGGGAGCTTGATGATGTGTTCGCTGGTGTGTGTTCGCTGGTGTGTGTGTGTGAGTGTGTGTGTGTGTGTGTGTGTGTGTGTGTGTGTGTGTGTGTGTGTGTGTGTGTGTGTGTGTGTATGTGTGCATAGTGCAAGCGTGAGTGTGTGTGTTTGAGTGTGTGTGTGTGTGCATACTGCAAGCGTGAGTGTGTGTGTTTGAGTGTGTGTGTGTGTGTGTGTGTGTGCATAGTGCAAGCGTGAGTGTGTGTGTATCTGTGAGTCTTTTCCTCTCACTGTGTCACCACTTCATATCATCCATCTCATCCACCCTCTCACCCACATTCCTACCTTACCCCCTCCCCTGATCCTCTTACCCTCTTACCCCACGCTTTCCATTTCATCCACCCTCTCACCCACATTCCTATCTTACCCCCTCCCCTGACCCTCTTACTCTCTCACCCCTCACTTTCCATCTCATCCACCCTCTCACCCACATTCTTACCTTACCCCCTCCACTGACCCTCTTACTCTCTCACCCCACGCTTTCCATCTCATCCACCCTCTCACCCACCATCTCACCCACCCTCTCACCTACCCTCTCATCTTCCCACCCTCCCCTTTTCCCCCTCCCACCAGGTGTTCATCGCTGACCCCATCGGCTCAGGTGTGAACATAGACGGCGCAATCACACTCACAGGCCGCAGTGCCAAGGAAGCGTCTGCCAACCTCGTCAACTACCTCTGTCCACCCAGGTAAGCGCGCGCAAACCAACGCCACTGGGCGTAACTGCCTGCTCAGCTTTACTTATTTATTTATTTATTTATTTAATTGAGGTATTTTTTTATTCATTTATTTATTTATTCATTTATTTATTTAGTTGAGGTATTTTTTAAATTTATTTATTTATTATTTATTATTTAATTGGGGTATTTTTTAATTTTCTATTATTTTTATGTTTCTTAATTATAATAAATACTGCTCTTGATCGTGTTACCGATAGAAATGGACAGTAACATAAATGATGACACTATAAGGGGTGCATGGAAGCGGAACCAATGAACTGGAAAAAAAAAGAATATTAATCCGCAGACAGGAAAAAGAGGCTCAAACAGAATCTGGACATGGATGGCTGGTGCCTCTATAAATAAATTATTGATGGTCAAGGGCATGCCTGCTCAGCCTAAGCCAAAGCCTAAGTCTTAGGATAATCAGATTCAAAGATGTTTAGATAATATTATTTCAAGTTTGAATCCTCTGTCAATTCTGAACCTTTGCCGAAATCTTAATATAAACCTAAGCAAAGATATCTAGATATTATTATTATTAAAAGTTTGAGCTGTTAGTCAAATCTGAACCCAAGCCGAAGTTTTAATAGGAACCTTATTAAGTATAGAGGTTTGAGCCCTTAGTCAATTCTGGACTTAAGCCTAAATCTTAATGTAAACTTAATAGAAGATAATATTATAAATTTGAGCCCTTGGTCAGTTCTGAACTCAAGCCAAAGTCCAAACCGAAATCTAAACTTATGCTTTTGTTTTACACATGCTAGGCTTGAGCCTATATTTTTATTATATACACTCAAACATCGAACCTAATCTATTATCTTTTTGTGGTGGCCGAATTTTGCTATTCAAAAGGTTTTTTAATGGCTGCATCGATCGACATGCGGTTTTCGCCAAAAGATTCTTTAAAATATTCTCCAGAGCATGACGCCCTTGGTTTTTTCAATTTTGAGACAGTTTTGCTGCAAAAAGCTAAATTTCTTTATTTCGCCGATCGTTTTAGTAGGCCGACGCTTCTGTCTCTGTAATTTTAGAATATCCGGAAGGGATGTTTCGCGAGGTGCATTTTGTTTTGAGAGTATAGATCTAGACCTTATAATTTTTTGCATCTCTCAAGAATTATTGCCCCATTCCAGTAGAGTGTAAATATAGTAGGCCAATGACTTTAAGTTGATATTAATGCACCGATCATTCCTTTCATCGAAAGGGGGTCCAGCTAATACTCTCATAAAAATGCCCAGCTTTTCCAATCAACTATAACCAAAATGCTCCCTCTTCTCTATTTCAGGACATAAGAGGCCTATTTAGGCTGCACCTCTATCAAACCGAGAGCATCCATCTCCGATCATCTTCGACCACGTGCAATCGACCCAGGAAGCCAAGAGCTTGGCTATTGTGTACAAATCGTTTTTCTACCCTTGCAGAAAAATTTATTTTGACAAATGTTTCTATACTTAGACATTTCAAATTATATTTATTTTTGTGCTTCAATAAACCTATGAAAAAAGAAACCTGAGCTGTTTGATGTTTTCTCTTTTATAAAGTCATTCACTCGTGGGTGGTTGGCGGGTGCTCTGGTGTGGTTTGTTTCTTCTTTTCTATCAAACATCTATCGTCCTTATCTCCCCTTCTTTTTTTATGTTTGTTACTCTCTTGTAACACCTCTAATCTTCTGGCGCTCATATGACCTTATGCAGTTGCGAGCGCCGTAAAACTATTACCAAAACTAAAAACGTTTCTCCCCTTCTTCTTTTATATGTGTGTTACTCTCTTGTAACACCTCTAATCTTCTGGCGCTCATAAGACCTTTTTCAGTTTCGAGCGCCGTAAAACCTCCACTAAAACTAAACTGACCTCGTGTAACCTTACACGAAAGATGCGCTCCGACACTGTGCGGGTTTTATGAGCGCGCTATGCTAAGGAGGACATCCGATAGCCCTGTCTTTCACAACTATATCACTAAGCTGTATTGTTATGTCTATATATTGTTTTGTGTCACGACGCATTGGAATCAGGCGCTCGTCAATTTTTGGGCATAGGGAGTTATTGGTGTCATCTTAAAGGCTGTTCGTTTGTCTTGCTTTCCATGAAAAAAATATTCTTTTATCGGGAATAGAAGTCGAGATATTTTCAGAGGTAAAATTAGCGAGAAAATGGCGTCAGTGTGGTGACTTCCATAGACTTAAAAGTCCTTTGAAAATGCAAATTTAAATTTGGTGTGCCTTTAATCAACGTCCCCCCCCCCCCCCACACACACACACACATAAAATCCACACATAAAAGTGTTTCCGAATAAAAAAAACACAAGGTGTTGAGCGAAATTAAACAAAAATTCGACAAAAATTCCAAAGTGCCCGGAAAATACCGATTTCTCTGATTTCATTGTTTTGACGAGCGCCTGATTATACTAGGATGTGTCACATTTGCCCTCGGTGGTGCTTCATCGCTCTATTCTATTCCAGGGGTCGATAAACTTCTTTCTTTTATTTACTTTTTAAATATCGATTATTTTTTTAAACTTTGGCTGGATAACTGAGAAGATGTCGACGCAGGTAGATTGACTATTTGTGAGGCATAGTGGTGAAAAGTTCAAGTGGTGCGATCGAGTTACAAATTATGCTCAACTGTGGGAAAGAAGAAGGCAAAGGCCAGTAAAGGAAGACACACAGGTGAAGAAATGGGAATGGATTGGACACACCCTGAGGAGACCCCCGACAAGCATCATTAGACAGGCTTTGACGAGGAATCCACAAGGAAAACGTGAGAAAGGAAGACCAAAGATGACACGGAGGCGAGGGGTACAAGCGGGAATGGAAAAGGCAGGGACGCCATTGAAACAGCTAGAAAAGGATGCACAGGACAGGCTTCGCTGGAGAAATGTTGTTGATGGCCTATGTTCCACTGCGGGTTAAAAAGGGCAAGAGAGAGAGAGAGAGAGAGAGAGAGAGAGAGAGAGAGAGAGAGAGAGAGAGTTGTGAAAAGTATTATCCCTCTCAAAATTCTATCTGCTCAGTACTTAGTTTTGAGAAAACTGACATACCAAATGTTTGGTGTCACAATATATGAAGCTTTTTTTAATGCAATTCTTGGAATATCTTGGTGACTCCGAATAATCTTAGGGTTTTGGTAGAGCAAACAGAAAGTTGGTTTCTGACCCTAGTACGGTCTTAGTAACTCAAAGCGGCCAACATTTTCAGGTAGAACTTTGTAATTCGAAGGCAGTGATTTGTAGTTTGTCTGTCCGATAGCGTTCATAATTTCGTCAATCCTCGTTTTATCATCTGTTATTCAGATTGACTACTTCGAGCCAATCCTATTGCACGAGTGCGAGGCATAGACAATCAATATACAGCTGGAAAGAACAATTGAGGCGACAGAGTTGTGGTTCACAAGACGCATACTGCGTATCCTGTGGACAGCTAGAAAAACAAATGAAGAAGTCTTAGTTGAAGCAAATTGCAGACACCAGATTATGAGGAATATACGAAAGTGACGGGCAAATTTCATTGGACACGCAAAGCGGAAAGAAGCATTGGAGAATATTGTTACAACAGGCACGTTTGATGAAAAGATAGGCAGAGGCAGACAGGGGGAAAAGATATTGGACAAGTTAACAACATTGTTTGGAACAGCAAGAACAACAGACACCATTGCTGCAACGCAGAGCAGAGTTAAGTGGAGGTCCATGATAGCCCATGCCAGTCGGCAAGACATCGGATGATGATGATGCAGAATGACACACTTGGGAAATACCCCCTATCTCCTCGCCTTATACCTGGTTAAATGGTCGCTTTTAAAGACAATCGGGCTAACCCAGATTTTGAGAGTTTCTAGAAATCTTAACCTACACCAAAAGTGGGTATTGCTCTACCTATAGGAGAAGTTTGGTTTCATTGGTGTGTATATTTGTTTGCTTATAGAGAAAACTCTCCTTGTCTTTTAAAGAAACTGAACAAGGAGCAAAAACTTTACCTTTAAATCTCTCAAAACAGCATTTTAGGGATAACCCCTTTGTGCTTAAAAGCGACCAAATAATGGCTAGTGAATTTATTTTTAAATCAATAAACTGACCTATTTAAACAGTACCTAGACTTGGGTGGCTAGTGCCTTAATAAACAATTTAATTACGAATGGTCAGTAAACTGACCACACGGCAGTCCGCCTCAAAACAGCACCAGTTTGACTTTGACGCCTGTCACTAGAGAATTAAATATACAGCTCTGGGAGGGGCGACTGATGCAAATCTATGTAACAGACTGTGATTTAATCGAGAGGTGTCTGGCCAAAGTTTAATGTGTATGTAGTTCAGATACAGTAGTGGTTGTGTGAGCTGGAGACTGGAGATAGCCTGGCGTTACTTTTGTTCATTCCTTCATCACTCTACGTCAGAAGTGCCCGAAATTGAGCAAATGTAAAACCAGAAGATCATGCTCAGGATGTAGCAGGATAGAGATTCACACGTTTATCCAAGCTTTTGATGTGAGTAATAATGGTGAAATGCTATATATAGGTTTAACGCCCCAATCAGCACCATAATTAAATAGTACCTAGACATGGAGGGCTAGTGCCTCTATAAACAATTTAATTACGAATAGTCAGTAAACTGTCCAAACGGACAGTCCGACTCAAAACAGCAGCAGTCTGACTTTGACGCCTGTCACCAGAGAATTAAATGATATATTTAATTCGCGCTGGGACGGGCGACTAATGCAAATCTATGTAACAGACTGTGATTTAATCGAGAGGTGTCTGGCCAAAGTTTAATTTGTATGTAGTTCAGATACAGTAGTGGTTGTGTGAGCTGGAGACTGGAGATAGCCTGGCGTTACTTTTGTTACTTCCTTCATCACTCTACGTGGCAACTGGGGTTACGTGAAAGTCAGAAGTGCCAGAGATTGAGCAAATGTAAAACCAGAGGATCATGCTCAGGATGTAGCAGGATAGAGATTCACACGTTTACCAAAGCTTTTGATGTGAGTGAAAATGGTGAAATGCTATAATATATAGGTTTAACGCCCCAATCAGCACCATGATTAAATAGTACCTAGACATGGAGGGCTAGTGCCTCTATAAACAAATTAATTACGACTGGTCAGTAAACTGACCAAACGGACAGTTCGCCTCGAAACAGCAGCAGTCTGGTTTTATATCTTTGTCGCCTGTCATTAGAGAGTTAAACAATATACGGCGCTGGGAGGGGCGACTGATGCAAAACTATGTAACAGACTGCGATTTAATCGAGAGGTGTCGGGCCAAAGTTTAATGTCATTGTGTAATTCTGACAGAGTAGTGGTTGTGTGAGCTGGAGATTGGAGATAGTCTGGCGTGACTTTTGTCCCTCCCTTCATCACTCTACGTGGCAACTAGGGTTACGTAAAAGTCAGAAGTGCCTCAGATTGAGCGAATGTAAAACCAGAAGATGATGCTCAAGATGTAGCAGGATAAAGATTCACTCGTCTACCCTAGCTTTTGATGTGAGTGAAAGTGTGAGGCATCGTGGTGAAATCAGGCGTTCGGTCAAAATAATGAAATCGAAAAAAGTGGCATTTTTCTGTCGTTTGACAATTTTTATCGAATTTTTGTTTTGTGACTCAGCACCTTTAAGGTCCATTTAAAACCACATTTCTGTTTGAGTTTTACTGAAAAATGTTGATTTAAGGCACAGAAATGTTAATTTGCAGTTTGTAAGTACTCTCAAGCTTAGGAAGTCGCCAAAATTTGGCCGCCATTTTCTCGCTAACTTTACCTCTGAACAAGGCTACTCCCACCTCCTTCAATCGCAAATATCTCGACTTCTATTCATGATAGATTAGTACTCTTTTCACTGAAAGCAAGGCAAATGAATTTGGTTTAAGATTATACCAATTATTCCACATGTCCAAAATTTGACGAGCATCTGATTCCACCGTGTCTTGACGCAAATGTAAAACCAGAAGATACTCAGGATGTAGCGTGATAGAGATTCACACGTCTACCCCAGCTTTTGATGTGAGTGAAAATGGAGAAACCCTATAGGTTTAACGCCTTTATCAACACTATAATACGTCGTGTTTTACTATCGTATCCATACAACGTGGGGAACTCTGTGCCAATACTTTCCGAAGAGGAAATTTACTCGTTAATCCGATCCGTACGCTTTGCATAGCCGTCTGTCAAAATGATTTTTTTTGTTGAGAAATATTGAAAGTTTCAAAAAGATCTTCGCACTAGAAGTATTCTAAAATGTGAAGAATACAACCCCATGCGTACAAAATGACCACAGGCAGGGTGTGCGGACAGGGTTAATTTATGAGGTGGGACCTCCGAGTTCAAAACGTTCATCTCCGAAAGGATCGAGCCGTACAGGAATGTCGGATCAAGTGTTTCCCAAGGACACAACGCCAAGTGTAAAGCGCATAGAGCTTGCTTTCGAGTGGGGACATGCGCTATACAAATTATGCAGTTTTATTATTATTTATTATTATTATTTCAAGCTGTTTAAAAACTCGCTTACAGACCTAAAGGCTAGATATGTCAGCTATTTTGAAAGTCAAATGTTGTTGCTTCTATTTTATTCTATGTATTATTTTCTTTCATTTGTTTTTTGTGGGTTTTCTTTCCTTCCAGTCTGGAAGCATTAGCCAGACATGCGTTAGCCTTCCACACGTTTTCCTTCTCTGATGACACATTTGACAGAAAAAGCCATGTTTTCTTCATCATATTATTTCTTGGATATGTACCTCAAAAGACAAAGAAAGAAAGATATAAAAGAAGTTTTTTACCATGTAGCATAAGACTTTTGTCAGAATGAGCATAGATGTGTGTTGCTCTTAGAGTATGTATCTATATATAACACCACAGGTCTTGTAATTAAATTCCTGCATGTGGTTGAATGATGCATCTGATGTGATTGTACATTTTGTCATCTTTACTTTTCTTTTCATATGAAATTTTAACGAGAGTAATATTATAATTTCATTTTTTTAAATGTATGCCTGCATGGTTTTTTTCGGTCCTGTACAGCCTAGAAAAATTTCCCCCTGGAATAATAAAGTATTATCTTTTCTTATCTTATCTTAAGTTATTTTATCTTATTTTGTATTATAACATATTGTACAGTGGCTCGGTATTTTCATATGATGTTAAATAAAAACTGCACATTTATTATACTGCATCTGAGAAAGGGTGGGGAGTGGGGTAGATGAAGCAGTTAATTTCTACAATTTATGCTCAATCTATATGTGAGGCAGTGTGGTGGGCTCAGGCTCTCGTCAAAATAATCAAAGTGAAGAAACTTGCATTTTTCCGGAGGTTTGTGAATTTTTATCAAATTTTGGGGGGGGGGGGCTCAACACCTTTCATACCTTTTAAAGAACTCATTTTTGTGTAGATTTTCTTGAAAAACGTTGATTAAAGGCACAAAAAAGTAAATTTTCAGTTACCACGGACTCTTCAGCTATGGAAATAACTAATCTTTGGCGGCCATTTTTTCACTAAGTTTTCTTCTGAAAACAGGTGACCCCCACCTCCTTCATTAGCAAATATCTCGACTTGTATTCAAGTTAAATGGATATTTTTTCATTCAAATATCGATAAGTGAACATGATTTAAGATGATACCAATAACTGTACACGCACAAAAATTGACGAGAGCCTGATTCCTCCACGCTGCATCACATTTATTACTTCCATGGGAATATGACTTGTGTTGTTGATGTCGTTGTCATTGTTGCTGTTGTTGCTGTTGTTGGTGTTGTTGCTGTTGTTGTTGTTGTTGCTGTTGTTGTTGCTGTTGTTGTTGCTTATTTTTTAAAATTATTATTATTATTATTATTATTATTATTATTATTATCATCATCATTATTATTATTATTATTATTATTATTATTATTATTATCATTATTATTATTATTATTATTATTATTATTATTATTATTATTATTATTATTATTATTATTATTATTATTATTATTATTACCATTATCATAGTGGCATCGGTAGCCTAGTTGTAAGGCTATCGGACTCGTAATGGTGAGATTGCGGGTTCAGGGGTTCAAGCCTCATCTCGGTCCGACGTTGTGTCCTTGGGAAAGGCATTCTACACGAATTTCCCACTTTGCTCTTCCTTTCGGAGATGGACGTTGAACTCGGAGGTCCCGCCTCTTAAATAACCTAATAATGTTGATAGGGACTTTAAACCTATACCATTTCACCATTTCACCATTACCATGGTGTCACTAATATAACTACAATTAGTATCCTCATTAGTATTAATAATATTACAAATATGACTATTATTAGTATCTTTATTAGACAGTATTATAATTGTTATTTTTAACTTCGACACTCCTTTATAGATATTTTTTTTCGTGAAGCCAAAACTTCATTCTGTCGTATTGTTCTGCTCAAAACAACAACTTTCCATATTTTGTTTATTTCGTGACATTCTGCTCGTCATCATTTTCTTCACGTTTTCCTCCATTTAACACGTTCAATCTTTCTTTTAAAACTGTTTATTGTTATTTTAACAACCGCAGCCTGTAACGTGTCCTTCAGTATTAATCAATTCAATGGGCCTACTTTTATAATAATAATAATAATAATAATAATAATAATAATAATAATAATAATAATAATAATAATAATAATAATAATAATAATAATAATAATAATAATAATAATAATAATAATAGATAGCATTTGTATAGCGCAAATCCCCGCTCTATGCGCTTCACAATCTATACTACGAGATTACCCCAGCAGACCTGAGAGCATTCTGAAACTACCCCAACTTCCTGGGAAGCATACAGTGCAAGCAGCCATTCATAGGCACTAAAACACTAACATACTGACAAGATCTTTTGCTGTCTATGGCCGGGTAGCCATTCCCACCTGGGAGAAGTGAGGACATTTCGTATAAAGTGCCTCTCTCAAGGACACGGCATCGGGCCCGTGGCTCAAACACCTCGAACCCGCAACCTCACGATTATGAGTCTGGATAGCCTAA
>NW_004797847.1:283277-290135 GCF_000002075.1 Aplysia californica
GTATGTTCATATGATGTTAAATAAAAACTGCACATTTATTATACTGCATCTGAGAAAGGGTGGGGAGTGGGGTAGATGAAGCAGTTAATTTCTACAATTTATGCTCAATCTATATGTGAGGCAGTGTGGTGGGCTCAGACTCTCGTCAAAATAATCAAAGTGAAGAAACTTGCATTTTTCCGGAGGTTTGTGAATTTTTATCAAATTTTTTTGGGGGGCTCAACACCTTTCATACCTTTTAAAGAACTCATTTGTGTGTAGATTTTCTTGAAAAACGTTGATTAAAGGCACAAAAAAGTAAAATTTCAGTTACCACGGACTCTTAAGCTATGGAAATAACTAATCTTTGGCGGCCATTTTTTCACTAAGTTTTCTTCTGAAAACAGGTGACCCCCACCTCCTTCATTAGCAAATATCTCGACTTGTATTCAAGTTAAATGGATATTTTTTTCATTCAAATATCGACAAGTGAACATGATTTAAGATGATACCAATAACTGTACACGCACAAAAATTGACGAGAGCCTGATTCCTCCACGCTGCATCACATTTATTACTTCCATGGGAATATGACTTGTGTTGTTGACGTCGTTGTCATTGTTGCTGTTGTTGGTGTTGTTGGTGTTGTTGCTGTTGTTGGTGTTGTTGCTGTTGTTGCTGTTGATGTTGATGTTGATGTTGCTTATTTTTTAAAATTATTATTATTATTATTATTATTACTATTATTATTATTATTATTATTATTATTATTATCATTATTATTATTATTATTATTACTATTATTATTATTATTATTATTATTATTATTATTATTATTATTATTATTATTATTATTATTATTATTATTATTATCATTATTATTATTATTATTATTATTATTATTATTATTATTATTATTATCATTATTATTATTATTATTATTATTATTATTATTATTATTATTATTATTATTATTATTATTATTATTATTATTATTATTATTACCATTATCATAGTGGCATCGGTAGCCTAGTTGTAAGGCTATCGGACTCGTAATGGTGAGATTGCGGGTTCAGGGGTTCAAGCCTCATCTCGGTCCGACGTTGTGTCCTTGGGAAAGGCATTCTACACGAATTTCCCACTTTGCTCTTCCTTTCGGAGATGGACGTTGAACTCGGAGGTCCCGCCTCTTAAATAACCTAATAATGTTGATAGGGACTTTAAACCTATACCATTTCACCATTTCACTATTATCATGGTGTCACTAATATAACTACAATTAGTATCCTCATTAGTATTAATACTATTACAAATATGACTATTATTAGTATCTTTATTAGACAGTATTATAATTGTTATTTTTAACTTCGACACTCCTTTATAGATATTTTTTTTCATGAAGCCAAAACTTCATTCTGTCGTATTGTTCTACTCACAACAACAACTTTCCATATTTTGTTTATTTCGTGACATTCTGCTCGTCATCATTTTCTTCACGTTTTCCTCCATTTAACACGTTCAATCTTTCTTTTAAAACTGTTTATTGTTATTTTAACAACCGCAGCCTGTAACGTGTCCTTCAGTATTAATCAATTCAATAGGCCTACTTTTATTATAATAATAATAATAATAATAATAATAATAATAATAATAATAATAATAGATAGCATTTGTATAGCGCAAATCCCCGCTCTATGCGCTTCACAATCTATACTACGAGATTACCCCAGCAGACCTGAGAGCATTCTGAAACTACCCCAACTTCCTGGGAAGCATACAGTGCAAGCAGCCATTCATAGGCACTAAAACACTAACATACTGACAAGATCTTTTGCTGTCTATGGCCGGGTAGCCATTCCCACCTGGGAGAAGTGAGGACATTTCGTATAAAGTGCCTCTCTCAAGGACACGGCATCGGGCCCGTGGCTCAAACCCTCGAACCCGCAACCTTGCGATTGCTAGTCCGGTAGCCTAACCACAGGGCCACCGGCACCACAATTATACTTTTATATAATTGTTATGTTCTAACCTTTCATCTCTGCAATATTGCAGCGTATGTAATTCAATAGGCATACTATTATAGTTTTATAGGATTTTTATTTCCTAATCCTTCATCTCCGCAATAGAGCAGCGTTTGTACATTTCGTATCGTTAAATATTTCCTCTATCGGCACCTTCACTGTTTGTTCTGTCATTTAGCGGCGGGTTGGGGGGGGGGGGGCGGCAACTTCTTTTTGCTTCCATCTGTTCTCTCTGTATGTCTGTTTTATTTTTCCAGGCACTAAATGACTGTTACCGTAATAATAATATGTGTCACAGCGTGGTGGAATCAAAGCACTCGTCAATTTTTTGGGCGTGTGGAGTTATTGGTATTGTCTGAAAGCTGATGTATTTGCCTTGCTTTCTAAGAAAAAATATACACATATATCTTGAATAGATGTTGGGGTATTTGCGATTGAAGGAGGTGGGGGTAGCCATGTTGTGGAGGTAAAACAAGCGAGAAAATGGCCGCCAAAGTTGGAAATTTCTATTTGCCTTGAAAACTGAAAAAGTACATATTTTTAGCCATTAATCTACTACGTTTTTCACTAAAATCCACATGGAAATGTGCTTTTATATTGACATAAACAGTGTTGAGCCAAAAAACAAAATGTTGGTAAAAATTGCCAAACTGTAAGAAAATGCCTTTTTCTTTGATTGTATTATTTTGACGAGCGCCTGATTTCACCAAGATGCCACACATATAGATTGCAAAGCGATTAGAGCTTGCTGTTCAGAGGGATTGTGCGCTATACATTAATGCTATCTATTATTAGGCGCTCTCGTGGCCTAGAGGTTAAGGTGCTGGCCTCTCATTCAAAGGTCCCGGGTTCGAATCCGGGTAGCGACCGAAAAATTTTCTTCTCTAAAATTGTCTCCTTTCACCTCCTTTCCTGCTCTCTAGCAATGTTCTGTTGCCTGCTTTCATTTCCACTTTCTGCCCCCACCCCTCACCACCTTTGCCCCCTCTTCTGGGCTCCTGACTCTTTCTGCAGCCTTTCTACTGCTACTCCGTGGCTCCTCCTTACTGCTGTCGATCTGCCACACCCCTCATCTTCTGGTAGGAAAGATCTACACCTAGCCTTCTCGGACAAGGGCGAAAAATCTCGGAGGGCTCGTGTGCAAGTTGCGCACGTTAAAGATCCCTTGGTAGTCTAAAATCGATAAGAGTAGGCTTCGGCCGCCACCCGGGCAAAATTCAAAATTTCCTACCAACTGGAAATATTAGGTGTGTCCCGCGCACTCATATGACCTTATGCAGTTGCGAGCGCCGTAAAACACTTACAAAAAAGAAAGAAAGATCTATTATTATAAGCTTTTTGTCTATGCGGTTCTGATTACTCAAACACACAAACCATTCCCTCACTCAAGCAATAATTCTTCTAAGTTTTCAATACACAAATACGTAACAGTCTTTTTCATCTGCGTACTTCACAAGCAAACAGTTCTTTGTTTCGACGTCAATGGTTTTCGTTTGAGTCATCAAAAAACATCAACTACAAAGTAACAATGAAATGACGTTCTCAGCAAATTCGCTGCCTTTGATAGAGTTAAAAAGCTCTGTCTGCTCAGCACTCAGCTTTAAGAAATTATGCGTTCAATAAAGGTTTTGAATTTCACAGTATGTCAGGGTTTTTTCGAATATAATTCTTTGAATATCTTGATAACGACAACAGCAACAACAACAACAACAATGACGACGACGATGACGACGACGACGACAACAACAACAACAACAACTACAACAACGACAACGACAACTACGACGACAACAACAACAGGAACAACAAAAGTCATCATTTTTCCGGGGGGGGGGGGAAGTAGACTGAACATAATACTCTTTTCATAACGCAGAAAGAACATTTATTTGGTTTCTGAAAATGGTATGGGTTTGACGCCTCTATCAACAATATTGGGTTACTTAAGAGGGGGGGGGGGGGGCTCCGAGATCAACGTCCATCTCCGAAAGGACCTAGCCAAGTGGGAAACTCGTGTAAAGTTTCTTTCCCAAGGACACAACGTCGGACCGAGCTGAGGCTTGAACCCCCGAACCCGCAACCTCACGATTATGAGTCTGTAGCCTAACCACTAAGCTATCGACATCACCTTGGTTTCTGATCTCATTGTCTTGGTAACTCAATACGGCCAAAAATGGACGCTTTTAAGGACAAGGGGGCTATCCTGAAAAATTATATTTCGAGAAAATCGAAGGTATAAAGTTTTTGGACCCTTGTTCAGTTTCTTTAAAAGACAAGAAGAGTTTTCTCTTTAACCAAACAAATATACACACAAATGAAACCAAACATCTCCTATAGGTAGGGCAATGCACATTTTTGGTGCAGGTCAAAATTTCTGGAAATCCCCGAAATATGGGTTAGTCCACTTGTCCTTAAAACCACCAAATGTCAGATCATCATCATCATCATCACCATCATCACCATCATCATCATCATCATCTTCGTCAATGCCTTTCACCCCTGGCAGGGTATAGGCCACATACAAGCTCCTTCCATTTATCTCTGTCCTGAGCCATCCTCCCAAGCTCGTTCCAAGTGAGCTTCATCTCTCTCATGTCCCTTTCCACACATCTCCTCCATGTTTCCCGTGGCCTACCCCTGCCTCGTGCTCCCTATGGGTTCCACTGCAGCGACTGTCTTGTGATATTTCCACTGGGCTTTTTTAAGGTGTGTCCTATCCAACGCCACTTTCTTAGTCCTATTTTCTACTTCTATATCCTTTTGTCCTGTCCTTTCTCACAGCTCTTCATTTCTCATCCTATCCTGCCACTTAATTCTTAGGATACTCCTCATACATCTGTTGATGAAAGTCTGGACTTTATTCAGCACTGTCTTTGTTGTCTTCCAAGTTTCGCAGCCGTAGAGGAGCACAGACTTGACTTGAAATGTCAGATAGAACATTGTAATTCTGAGGTAGCCAGTAATGTCTGGTGTATACTTTGCGTTACGTGTCGGATGTCTTGACGGTGTTGATGTGCATTTTAATGTCACCAGGTACTGGCCACTCAAGTTACGGCGCGATCCGGTATAAAAGGACAGGTGGACCCGTGGATGAGCTCACTCTAAGACCTTCTGCCAGATCTACCTTACTCACTCGCTCACTTACTCACTCGCGCACTCGCTCACTCACTCACTCGCTCACTCACTCACTCCCTCGCTAACTCACTTGCTCACGCACACCCTCACACTCTCCATCACTCACTCGCGCACACACTCACTCGCAAACTCACTCCCTCACTCACTCGCGCACTCACTCACACACACACACACACACACACACACACACACACACACACACACACACACACACACACACACACACACGTACGCACACACACACACACACGCACAGAGAAAGAGAGAGAGAGAGACACACACACACGCACACGCACACACACACACACACACACACACACACATCAGCAGCAGCCGTTGTCGAAATCGCCACACGCCAGACCATCCACCCAGCAACATGAAATGTAAGTAACTGATCCGTCGTGTCCTGTTTCTGAGCTTGTTTTATTGTTTTCTTTATTCATTTTATCAATAAAATATATCTTTTTTTTAAATTAGAAATTATAATTTTCCAAATATATTTTTTAAAATAATTTTATTTTGTGTATTTATTTATTTGTTTATTCGTTTATCAATTTGTTTTATTTTACTTTATTTTATTTTATAATTTGTAAATTTTAAAAAATATTTCTGAATTGTTATTTATTTATTTATTGTTTGTTCGTTTTTTTCAAATTATTGTTTTGGTTTTTTGTTGTTGGTTTTTTTTTTTCTTTTTTTTTTTGGGGGGGGGGAGGCTTTTTTCCTGTCTTGATCCTGTCTTATTTTTCTGTCGCTTTGCTGTTGTTTGTGTATTTGTTTATTTATTGTTAGTTTTGATATTTTTGTTTTTGTTTCTTTTTTTTTGTACGTGTGTCAGTCTGTATTTTGATTTGAGCTTTTTCATCGTTTAACTCTTGGTCTGTCACCTTACTGGGTACTGTCATTCTAAAACTAACTTCTCAGCCGGTACTCTCTTGTGGTTTCCTCCGTCTGTCTTATCAAATATCTATCACTCTTATATGGTCGCTTTTAAGAACAAACGGGCAAACCCAGATTTCGGGGGGTTTCCAGAAATGTTGACCTACACCAAAAGTGGACATTACCCTACCTATAGGAGAAGTTTGGTTTCATTGTTGTGAATATTTTTTAGTTATAGAGAAAACTCTCCTTGTTTTTTAATGAAACTGAACAAGGGGCAAAAACGTTACCTTTGATTTTTACCAAAACAGCATTTTCGGGTTAGCCCCATTGTCTTTAACAGCGACCAATTCATTACCATGTCCCCCTCTAAATCAAAGGTATAATCATTACCACCACCCCCCCTCCCCAACCCTTTGCCCTCGCCAGTCCTCGTCTTTCCCGCGGTCGTCCTCGCCCTCGTCTCCCTCGTGCGCTGTGACCAGTGCACAGATGTGTGTGGTGTAGGTTGTACCGTGACTAACCAGGTGTGCATGGTGATACCGGCAATCGACACTCTGGTCTGCGCACCAACCAACGGTACGTAGTAGTATAGATTGTGAGGCGCATACAGCTTGCTGTTGAGCGGGGATTTGCGCTATACAAACGCTATCTATTATTATTACGTGTGACTGTCGTTAGGATTGGTGTTGTTGTATTTGTCGTTGTCTTTGTATTTGTTGTTGTCTATGTCGTTGTCTTTGTCTTTGTCTATGTCGTTGTCTTTGTCTATGTCGTTGTCTTTGTCTTTGTCTATGTCGTTGTCTTTGTCTATGTCGTTGTCTTTGTCTATGTCGTTGTCTTTGTC
>NW_004797847.1:292098-293798 GCF_000002075.1 Aplysia californica
CCCCTTTCAGCTCTTATACGACTTTAAAATGTTGCAATTGCTTTAAAACTCTTAATGATTAATAATGTGTTTCCCACGTACTCTTAGGACTTTATGCAGTTGCGAACGCGTTACCAAAACAAAATTGTGAGGTGTGCTGACAAAATTGGTTACTTCTCGCAATCCACAAATGGAGATATTGGCCAAAAATCGACACTAGGGTCAAATGTGTGATTTTTCTATTAATGCCACATTCTTTAAGTATAACATTCTCTTTATCATTTCATACTTAATAAAAAAAATTATTAAAAACTTCACCTTAAAACGTGATGTATTTTCTTCAATAGGGGCTCGAATCCGAGAAGTGACTCATTTTGTCAGGATGCTTCACAAATAAAAACTCGTACTAAAACTAAAATGCCCCCCCGCACCTTTTCCTTTTTACAGAGCTGCCTGCCGTGGTACTTGTGGGATCTCCGTAGTCACCACTGCCGGTTCCAACGGTATCGATACCATCACCCAGATGATTACCTCCATCATCGGGGCCGGTGACGCCTAAACATCAGCTGAAGCTGACCATTATATAATGTCCACTCTAGAGCTGGGCGAAGGATCGATTCCGAAACCGATTCCCACGATTAAAGCTGCGTAAGAAAAGTTCCGACTCCTCTTTACGTAAACCAACGGTTACCAGTTACGTTAGTCATTAAAATCTTTTTCTTTTTCTTTTTAAATTTGTTTTTGAAAAATGAAAGTTGAAGCTTCTTAGTGTTCCGAAATCAAGGTTATCCTAAACCCCGAAAAATGTTCGGAGCCAACCAGGTAACCACCGGAAGAAATTTACATCGTTAGAAAGTAAGTAATAGGGTTCGGAGTCGATTCCTACGATTCCTAGCTTTCAATAATCAGGAACTTAGCCGCCGAGCACTACTGTCCACACTGCCTGGCAGTGGACATGAGGGGAGGGGTGGGGGTTCAGGTGTGAGGGAAAGGAAGCGGGAGGGGGGAGAAGGAGTGAATTCCCTAGATGATGAAATTATACTCGAGAGAGGAGCTAGAGCCAAAGATTGTACATAACAAGATAGTTCACTCAGCCAAAAAAGTGTCCGCGGAAGTCTGCGCATTGGTTCAGATGGCGCTGCAGTCTTTGTTTTGAAATCTTTCGTTTCTCCAGAAGAAGAATAGGAATAGCACAGTTTGTTAGTTTCACTTTTATTGTTTTTCACACAAGTAGGGTAGCTCTGATCGCAAAGTCAGCACTAAACTTTTTCGAAGAGGGCGCCTCTGAATTTTGAGGACACTTTTTCAATCGGCTCCGAGAGAGGAGTGAGCAATCTAGTAATACACAATCTTTGGCTAGTAGGGCGAGACGACTAGCATGAATGAACTACTAGTGCTCTTACAATATCAGCGTCTTCAGCTCGTCACCATGGTAACGAACTCCGGGGTTATTGGGGACTCTCGTGCCATTGGCTGAGCGGAACTGCACAACTGACTACGGATACGACGAGCAGAAGATAATCGGAGACGTCTCCGGCGAGCACCCAGAAACTATTTGGAGACGCACCCCCGCACGCAAATGCACTATATCTACTTTTGGGTGTCAAACTGCGTATTATTTGCTGCAGATCATACATATAGCCACCAAAACTGCCGCAAATCAATTATTTTCAAGAAAATTTCAAACTTAACTGCCAAATATCAAATTATGGGTTAAAACA
>NW_004797847.1:294725-296078 GCF_000002075.1 Aplysia californica
TTTAGTACTACAACTATGTATGCACAAAAACAAAAAGAATATGACTCAAACTAAAAGCGTAACAACTGTATAACCAAATTTCTGAGAAAAAAAAATATTGACAAGAGGAAGAACCAAAGACATTTACAACTTTTATAGACACATTTAGTCTTTAATAGAGTTTTTTGTGAAGCTAGGACTCTAAAATGCTAGCACCTGTGCTACATCTAAATAACGTGTTGGGAGCTACAACTAGGCGGAAAGAAGACCTAAAAGAGTATACCTATAACTAAACGTGTAACGACCGACCAACCGAATTACTAAAAATATTGGGAGGACACAGAAACAAAGACATTTACAGTTTAAAGAACATAGGCTTTAGTACAGTTTTTTTAGCACCTAAGCCACTAAAATGCTGACACTTTTGGTAAAACAAAATAGTGTCTTGGATGCTACAACTAGGCGTGCACAAAATCTTTTAAAAATATAATTCAAACTAAAAGTGTAGCGACCGACCAACCAAATTAGTGAAAATTACGAGGAGACAAAAAAAATCTAAGATGTTTACAACTTTTTAGAAGACATATATCTGCAGTCAAGTCAATGACTTGGAATCTCCCTAATCGAAAGAAAAAAGAACGATAGGTTGGAACGTCTAAACAGACTACAAAGCCCGATAAAACTGATAGTTCTTGCATACGACGAATCTGACACAATTTATCGATGCGTGTAACCGGGGCTTTAGAAGACGGATCGGAGCAGCCTTCTTAATTCGACATTGTGTCAATGGAGGTGTCATCATCATCCGGTGCCATGCCGACTGGCGTGGGCGATCACGTACCTCCACTTCAATATGACTTGCGTTACAGCGATGGTGTCTGTTGTTCTTGCTGCTCCTAGCCATGTTGTCAACTCGTCCAGTATCCTTTCCCTCTGTCTGCCTCTGCCTCCCTTTCCATCGAACTTGCCTGTTGTTACACTATTCTCCAATGAGGGTGTAAGATATTTAATTTACGTGTGACTATTCAGAAACGGACACAATCCTTTGGAACCTCTCCCCTGGTCCCCCTAGGGTCATTTCCGGTAGAGGTTATGGCGTCGGTGGCCTAGTGGTTATGCTACAGGACTCGTAATCGTGAGGTTGCGGGATCGGGGTTGGACGTTGTGTCCTTGGGAAAGACACTTTACACGAATTTTCCTCACTTCACCCAGGTGGAAATGGGTACCCAGCCATAGACAGCGAAAGATCTTGTCAGTGCGTTAGTGTTTGAGCGCCTATACATGGCTCGTTTGAGTTACAGTCGTTTTGATATAGATAGAAGATGCATTATATATTGAAGAGGGGAGAGAGAGAAAGAGAGAGAGAGAGAGAGA
>NW_004797847.1:297153-299471 GCF_000002075.1 Aplysia californica
ACACACACACACACACACACACACACATACATACACACGAGCCAACTCGAAAGCCCAACACACGTTGAAATCGTAACAGATTGTCTTTGGTGGGCATAGTCAGTCAAAGAGATACATCATCATAGCAGCAAACCTCCACCACAAAGCTCATTTAACCCTATCTGTACGCCCTGGGGTCATTTTGTACCCTGAGGTTGTATTCTTCACATTTTAGAATACTTCTAGTACGAAGATCTCTTTGAAACTTTCGGTATTTCTCAAAAAATCATTTTGTCAGACTTATATGCCAAGCGTACGGATCGGATTAACGAGTAAATTTCCTCATTGGAAAGTGGTGGCACAGATTTCCAAACCTCATATGGATATGTTAGTAAAACACGACGTACGGATAGGGTTAAACTTAGAAAACATCAACGGTGCAATTCATAAACTGGCGGGGATCGAGATTCCATAACTTCAGTCAAAGCCAGTAGGGAACAGGGGTCGTAGGTCAAACGATACAATCACATCCTTGATGTCATCACACCACGACAGGCCAAAGGTCAGTGTACAAATGTAAGGCAGCGCAGTGGAACCAGGCTCTCGTCAAAATAATGAAATCAAAGAAAGCAGCATTTTTTCGCCAGTTCGATCATTATATTCGAATTTCTGCTTTGTGGCTCAACACCTTTTACGTCTATTTAACAACACATTTTGTTGTGGATGACAGTGAAAAACGTTGATTAGAAGACCAAAAAATATAAATTTTCATTTCCCAAGGACTCTGAAGCTATGGAAGTTATCAAACTTTGGCAGACATTTTCTCGATAATTTTACCTCTGAAACCAGGTGACTGTTCCTTCTTCAATCGCAAATATTACAATATTGGCTTCCATTTAAGATAGTTGAGTATGTTAGTGTTTTGGCGTCTATAAATGACTGTTTGCACTGTATGCTTCCCGTGAAGTTGAGTTTATTTCAGAATGCTCTCAGGTCTGCTGGGGTAATAGTATAGATTGTGAAGCGCATAGAGCTTGCTGTTGAGCAGGGATTTGCGCTATACAATAAATGCTATCTAGTATTTATTTTTAAAACTTTTTTTGCCAAATGCAAGAAAAATAAACAAGCTTTAAATGCCCCCAAATTGACGAGCGCGGGATTCATTAGGTCATTAGGGTCACTGGAGTCACTGGGGTCATTTGGGGTTACAGGGGTCACTAGGGTCACTGGAGGTCACTGATGTCACAGGGGTCACTGGGGGTCACTGGAGTCACTGGAGTCACAGGGGGTCACAGGGGGTTGCAGGGGGTCCCAGTGGGTCATCAGGCTCCTACTTCTTTTACCCACAAAGGCCAAGGATATCTAGAATGAGCTTGGTGGTGGCGTCAAACGTGGTCCCGCCAGCTTCCACTGTCACCCTTAAACCACAGGCGGCACGGCACGACGCTCTGTGGACAGGGGGGGAGGGGGGGTAAGATTTTAGAGAACGTTTTACAGTATTTGCAACACAAATAGGTTCTAGTAAGAGTTTTACAGCACTTGCAATACAAATAGGTTCTGTACGTTTTACGGCATTTGCAGCACAACCTTAAAGTTTTACAGCATTTACAACACAACCTTAACGTTTTTCAGCATTTGCAACACAAAGTAGATTTTAGTGAAACTTTTACAGCATTTGCAACACAAAGTAGTTTCTAGTAAAAGTTAAGTTTTAAAGTATTTGCAACATACAATAGGTTCTAATAAGAGTTTCAAAGTACTTGCAACACAAATAGGTTCTAGTAAGAGTTCTACAGCATTTGCAACACAAAATAGGTTCTGTTAAGAGTTTAGTTTTATAGCGCTTGCAACACAAAATTGGTTCTAGTTAGCAAGAGTTTTACAGTATTTGCAACACAAAGTAGTTTCTAGTAAGAGTTTAGTTTTACAGCATTTGCAACACAAAATAGGTTCTGTTAAAAGTTTAGTTTTGCGGCATTTGCAACACAAAATAGGTTCTGTTAAAAGTTTAGTTTTGCGGCATTTGCAACACAAAATAGGTTCTGTTAAAAGTTTAGTTTTGCGGCATTTGCAACACAAAATAGGTTCTGTTAAAATTTTAGTTTTGCGGCATTTGCAACACAAAATAAGTTCTTGTTACCAAGACGTTTACAGTATTTGCAACACAAAATAGGTTCTAGTAAGAGTTTTCCGACACTTGCAACAAAAAGTGCCAGAAGTAAAAGGAGTTACAAAAAAGTAAACTACCATAAAAAAAAGAAGGAAGAGAGATATTCAAAAAACTAATGTTCGAAAAAAAACCTTTGTGAAACTCAAATTTTTTAAAAACTAGTTGCTGA
>NW_004797847.1:301223-305106 GCF_000002075.1 Aplysia californica
TCCCCCCCCCCTCTCCAGCACCAGGCTAAAAAAGGGCAATGTTGCGGCACATTTCAATCCACCACACACCACACACAAATTAGACATACGAATTTGAATATTTCATTATATTATAGTATGCTGCTATGTATGGTCAACCCTTCTATATAAAGGTGAATGATGGACAATAACTAAAGACAGTGAAAATAGAATGGAAGCAACAGAATTGTGGTTTCTTAGGAGACTGCTGAGAATGTCGTGGAAGGAAAAGAAATCAAATGAGGTTGTGCTTGATGAAACCCATCTGGGACGCTCAATGTTAAAAACAATCAGGAAACGACAAAAGCAGTTTTTGGGACACCTGAATAGACCTGGCAAAATTGAAGGCAAACGAGACAGGGGTAGGCCCAGAGCTACCTACTTAGGGAATCCAAACAAATGGGTAACAGGGAAAGATCAGGGAAATGTAACTTTTTAAAACGCATCCGAGCAAAGGAATGAATGGAGAACCATGATCGCCGATGTCTGTCGCAGATCTGGCACTGGATGATGATGATAGTATGCATGTCGATGTCTACTCTTTCAAGTTTCAGTTGAAGAAAACAGACTTGACCATTCTGTAGGCCTACGAATAAAGAGGTTAACGTTTCTCTTTCTTATAATCTGATCCAAAACGTGTATCTTCCATGATTCTCTTTCGTATAGTATCCAAAACACGTATCTTCCGTGATTCTCTTTCTTATAGTATCCAAAACACGTATCTTCCATGATTCTCTTTCTTATAGTATCCAAAAACGCGTATCTTCAGGGATTTTCTTTCTTATAGTATCCAAAAACGCGTATCTTCATGGATTCTCTTTCTTATAGTGTCCAAAACGCGTATCTTCCATTAGGTAAACCCGTACAGTTCAATCTGCCGCTTGCTCTACTCACCTTTCATGATGGCGAATCAGTTCGTGAGCACATTCGAGGACCTTTGAACAAAAATACGTTTGTCCAGAAATTCCCACCAACATGCTTATATCTGATTTCTAAAGATCAATTAAAGGCCATATCGTTTTTCGAAAACACACCAGTGATTGTCCAAACTAGAGGACTGGTGCAATACTGCACATTTGTGAGGCACCGTGGTGAAATCAGGCGCTCGTCCAAACAATGAAATCGATGAAACTGCATTTTTTTCTCGCAGGTTAGGCAATTTCTATCAATTTTTTGTTGTTTTGTTTTTATTTTGGCTCAACATCCTTTTTTGTCCATTAAAATATATTTATGTGTGGATTGTATTGGGAAAACGTTGCTTAAAGGCACCAAAAAATATAAATGTGAAACGTTCTAACAAAATGAGTTACTTCTCGCAATCCACAAATGGAGATATTTGACAAAAATCAACACCAAGGTCAAATTAGTAAATTTTCTACTGATGCCCTATTCTTTATGTATAGCATGCCACTTATTATTTCATACTATAACACTATAAAAACTTAACCTATAATAAGTGTGATGTATCTATTTCCATAAGGCTTGAATCCGAGAAGTAACTCATTTTGTCAGCACACTTCACAAATGTTCCGTTTCCAGGATTCTCAAGCTTTGGAAGTCGCCCTACTTTGGCGGCCATTTTCTCGCTAGTTTTTTCCACTGGAACCAGGCAACCCCAACTACTTCGATGGCAAATGTCTCGACTTCTGTTTCAGATAGGTAGGTATTTTCTTCATTGAAAGCAAGAGAGACGAACAATCGTTAACCCTATCCGTATGCCCTGGGGTCATTTTGTACCCCAAGGGTTGTATTCTTCACATTTTAGAATATTTCTATGACGAAGGTATCTTTGAAACTTTCAGTAGTTCTAAAAAAAATCATTCTGACAGACTGCTTTGCAAAGTGTACGGATCGGACTAACAAGTAAATTTCTTCTTTGTAACGTGGTGGTACAGAGTTCCCAAAGTCGCGTGGATACGATAGTAAAACACGACGTACGGATCTGGTTAAGACGGTACCAACAACACAACATACCCACAAATTGACGAGCGCCTGATTCTGCCGCGTTGTGACACATGTGTACATCGCAGAATGGGGGGCGGGAGCCAGGCAGACGATTTATGGCCAGTGCATGGTCCACGAGCCTGCAGCCAAATCAACAACATCCTTTGTGTTTGTGAATCAAACCTGCTGATATATGTTTATGGCCGTCCAAGTTATGTAATCGCTTGAGTTTATAATATTTGTTTTGAAGAGTGTAAATCAATTATATCTCTACCTGCCTGCATTAGGTGCCATATATATCTATCTATCTATCTCTATCTCTATATATTATATCTGTGAAAGTTCGTCACTTTGGTAGCCTAAAACTTCCGAACCACTTAACTTTCCAATTTGACAAAATTAATGGTGATTCAAAATCATTTTAAAGGGTGCACAGTTTCATTGAGGAGCCTGAAGTCACTGTAGTTTAATGTTCAGTTTTTCATTAGTTTCGTTTAAATATAATCTTTGGAAAGTCCGTCTTCTAAGACGCCATTGTAAACAAGTGAAGTTTCCGTTCACTAGCCGTGTGAACTGTTTCCACAACTTTGAAACTAAGGTCGAAAATTAAGTTCTAGAAAAAGGTTATTTGTTTCTTACTACTGCTTGGAACTGACAAAAAATATATTTTTCATCCATTACTGAAAGTGCATCGACGGACCCAAAAATTGATCTAAGTGATTTGGAATTGAAAACGACTGTTTATAGCTGTAAAGATGAAAATTAAGTTCTAGAATAAAGTTATTTGTTGTTTACTATAGCCTGGCACTGAAAAATAAAATAATATATTACATCCATTACTGAAAATGTAATGACCGTCCTTAAAATAGACATACATGTAAGTGATTTAGATGGAGAAAAAAAACGAATTTTTTCCAGCTGGCAAGACGCAAATTAAGTTTTAGAATAAAGGTATTTGTTGTTTACAACAGTTTGGCACAAACGAAAAGATATACATTACACCAATTACTGAAAATGACATAAGTGATGTGGAATTTAAAACAAATTTCTACAGCTGCAACGACAAAAATAAAGTTCTAGAATAAAGTCATTTGTTGTTTAGTCCAGTGTCCATAATTATTTTCGTAATCGTAATATTACAAATCTGGCGTTATTAGTTCATTACATAGCCAACGGACGAAAACTAAGAGAGAAGATAGCTTTTGAAATTTGATTAAATTAACCAATATGGCGGACTTTCGTTTTGTTACCATGGTTACCATGTGCGTATAATAATAAATAATTACCTGAATATATTATTCTTTGATATCGGACTAATAAGAATATATCATCGTTGCTATATTTAGTCAAGGGATGTGGATTTTAGAAATTTCACCTGCAGGTGGCCTCAAGACAAGCTTCAACATAAAGCTCACATTTACAAAACGTAGATGCTTACTTTTTCCCAGGGCAGCCAATAATTGCAACCCTATAAGAATAAAGTTGTAATGATAACTGCCTAGTAGGGCCTACCTAGTTTTGAGGAATTTGAAGTTAATTTATTTTTTCCTAACGTGGTCGTGCTTTTACGAATGCAATTCTTTGAATATCTTGATAGTCGAAGCAGACTTTGTGCTGTTGAAGCTAGAGAGGTGATCAGAGTAAGGCTGATTCCCCGTTTGGATTTCTCTGTTGACATCCACCCCTTAGCGTTCATATGACCTTAATATGCTGTTGCGAGTGCCGTAAAACCTACCTAAAACAACAAAGCAGCGTGTTTCCATCATACGGCGGATATAAGTCTGATGATCCACTGACGACGCGAGAAGAATGTTTAACTTACCTCCACAGGCAGAGAAGTTTTCAAACATATGACCACAACAAGAAGGAACGACAATATCAACCGCCTTCAGAGAAAGAAACAGACCACGATCTCCCCCCC
>NW_004797847.1:305206-309505 GCF_000002075.1 Aplysia californica
CCCACCTTAAAGATGCGTTGTTTTGGTGCATAACTTCATTGCTCAAACTGATTTTTCAATTTTGTGTTCTTTTATTTCAAACTTGAACTTGGTGTGCAACAAAACGCATGCTTTGAATAAATAAGCTATCTTTTTTTTCTGATTTGTGCAGTATCAACACATCCAACACCAAAGAATCAAATGGTTCGGACATCTCATGCGATTACAAACACACCATCCAGCGCAACGTGCCTACATGAAAAAATGAAAAAAATTCAATGGCAACAGGGCTAGAGGGCGACCGAGAAAGACCTGGGTAGATGGAATCAGGGAAACATTAACAACTCACGGCATCCCCCTGACCCAAGCTCTTCGGCTGGTGGCAGAGAGACGTCTCTTTCTTCCCGCGACACCCAAAAGGGTATAAGCGGCGGATACAAGTAAAGTAAAAGTAAGTGCGGTATCACGGTTTGAAATGTGTCGAAACATTTCCTCTGCCCTGCTGCTGATCTGACAAAGTTTTGTGTTCGCTACTCCTTAAGATTAGTTTAGTTTTAGTAAAAGTTTTATGGCACTTGCAACACAATAAGTGCCGAAAATTAGAGGTGTTACAAGATAATAACAAACACAAAAAAGAAGGAGGGGAGATATGGACGACAGATGTTTGATAGGAAAGAAGGAGCAAACGACTACAGAGCATCCGCCAACCACCCGCTCCTTGAAAGAGTTATTAGCCGTTAAATGTTTCAACTTGATGGCACTTTTGACAGCGTTGTACGAAATCAGTCCCAACCAGATGAATTAAAAACACTTTCCCAAAACTAATGGAAATTGCATACATTCCAAGTGAAAAGTCATCGATTCAGGGTGCATAAAAGTTGATAAATTCACAGACAGGTGAGAGAGGCTACAACGGCACCCATACAAGGATGGCTGGTGCCTCCATTTATGAATCATTAATTATCTGGTCTGGAAATTGCATTCCCATAAGCCTCAGTGTGATTGTTGTGTCCTTGGGAAAGGCACTTTAAACGAATTTTTCTCACTTCACCCAGGTAGGAATGGGTACCCGGGCAAAGACAGCGAAAGATCTTATCTGTACGTTGGTGTCTTAGGGCCTATAAATGGCTGCTTGCACTGTATGCTTCCCAGGAAGTTGAGGTTGTTTAAGAAAGTTCTCAGGTCTGCTGGGGTAATAGTATAGATTGTGAATCGCATAGAGCTTGTTGTTGAGCGGGGATTTGCGCTATACAAATGCAATATATTGTTATTTATTATTATATCCAGGCTTATCACTTTGAAACAAGATATAGAATTGTGTTTGAACTGACAGTGCACTCAGAGCAGTACACATCAGCTTTTCCTGATGCTGTTAATAAACCACTGTGTGGGACTTCTGATTTCCTTCTTTTTTCATGCATTATACAATTATTGGCGTTTTTACCACCACGTCCACACAATTTAGACCATTTAGGGGGTGGGCTTCCTACCCTGCCTGCCAAGGCCAACTCAGGCTGAGAGGGATACAATGCAACATCCCGGTAGAATGATTGAGATACCTGGATACAAATTTCTACCAACTCGGAAATCGAACTCTGGTCTCCTGCGTGCTTCAGCGAAGTGCCGCATAACTGCTACACCACAGACGTCAGTCTTCAGATTTTTTGTTCGTTTGTTTTAGTAAGAGTTTTACGGTGCTCGCAACTGCATAAGGTCATATGAGCGCCCTCCTTCGGATTTTTATTCAAACAGTTCTCAAGAATGTTTTGAAAGGAAGCTTCTATCTGCAAACTCAACAGGACCCTTCATAAGAATGTGTCAGTTGTTTGTTTTAGTAGAGGTTTTACGGCGCTCGCAACTGCATAAGGTCATATGAGCGCCAGGAATGTGTCAGCTTGTGCTGATGTTTTTGAACAATAATAATAATAATAATAACAATAATAATAATAATAATAATAATAATAATAATAATAATAATAATAATAATAATAATAATAACAATAATAACAATAATAACAATAATAATAATAATAACAATAATAATAATAATAATAATAATAATAATAATAATAATAATAATAATAACAATAATAACAATAATAATAATAATAATAATAATAATAATAATAATAATAATAATAATAATAATAATAATCAAGATTTCAGGAAACCTCTGAAATCTGGGTTAGCCCGCTTGTCCTTAAAAGCGACCAAATCTAATCTTGAGACTCGTGGTCTCCATCAAGTCACCAATGCCTCCACTCAATAAGAAACCAAACATTACTGTGTACATTTGGAAGATTACTGGCAATGTCAATACAGTTGGTGACATTCAAGTTGACATCAAATTAACTGTATTTCTGGTCTGATGTGGTCGCTCTTAAGGACAAGCGAGCTAACCCAGATTTTAGGGGATTTCCAGAAATTTTGGCCAACACCAAAAGTGGATATTGCCCTACCTATATAGGAGAAGTTTGGTTTCATTGGATTTGGTGTGTGTGTTTGTTTGGTTATAAAGAAAACTCTTCTTGTCTTTTAAAGAAACTGAAAAACGGGCAAAAACTTAACCTTTGATTTTCTCAAAATAGCACTTGTCGGGATAGCCCCTTGTGCTGAAAAGCGACCAAATGTATTTCTGGTCTGATTTATCTATTTATGCTGTGATGTCTTTTAAAATAAATTGTGTAGGAACACCTGGTATGAGTGACCCACGGAATAACCACCCACAGAACGTAGATCTACATTTATAAAGAAACGTTTGGAGTGAACATTCTCCACCTGGGGGCTCTCGTGGCCTAGAGATTAAGGTGTTCGCCTCTCATTCAAAGGTCCATGGTTCGAATTCGGAGAGCAGCGACGGAAAATTTTATTCTCTAAAATTGTCTCCTTTCACCTCCTTTTCTGCTGTCTAGCAAAGCTCTGTCATCTGCTTTCGTCTCCTCTTTCTGCCCCCACCCCCTCACCCCCTTTGCCCCCTCCTCTGCACTCCTGACTCTTTCGGCAGCCCTTCTACTGCTACTCCTTTGTTCCTTTTTACTGCTGTCTTTCAGCCACACCCCGGATCTTCTGGTAGTAAAGATCAACACCCAGCCTTCTCGGATAAGGGCGAAAAATCTAAGAGGGCCCGAGTGCAAGTTGCACACGTTAAAAATCCCTTGAGTGGTCTAAAATCGATAAGAGTAGGCTTCGGCCATAATATTATTATTATTATTATTATTATTATTATTATTATTATTATTATTATTATTATTATTATTATTATCATTATTATTATCATTATTATTATTATTATTATTATTATTATTATTATCCTTCTCATTATTATTATAATCATTATTATTGTTGTTGTTAGTTATTATTATTAGTATTATTGTTTTTGCTACTATTATTATTATTATTATTAATATTTATTACTTATTATGAAAATAGTAATAATTATTATTATTATTATTATTATTATTATTATTATTATTATTATTATTATTATTATTATTATTATTATCATTATTATTATTATTTCTGTAGTCGTCGTCATCATCATCATCATCATCATCACCGTCTTGTTTTAAAGTATAAGAAAAAATAGACTTGAATAGGGTTGGTCGCATATAATCAGATGTTCGTATAGGCCACATGTTCGAATATCATCATCATCATCATCATCATCATCATCATCATCATCATCATCATCATCATCATCATCATCATCATCATCATCATCATGGCAATTCAAATAGAGTTATTTGGACTAGTGGAGGTGCCTCTGAGTATAAAGACAATGGAGCCGAAAAGGAGCCTCGCTCTCGCTCGAAGATTTCTTCGTGGAGTCCGCCAAGCCCATTAAGGAAACAAAAATCATCATCATCCCGCTCAACATCAAGTGTTATGCGCTTTGCAATCCACATTATCTTCATCATCTTCATCATATCATCATCTTCATCCTCATCCTCATCATCATCAGCATCATCATCATCATCATCTATGGTCTTGAAGAGTCAGTCTAGTGGCGACTCAGAAATAAGGGGGCTCCAGTGGCTAAGTGAGCAGTGAGTTCAGACTCAAGTAATGTCAAGCAAGTGTCCGTGACACGGGGATCAGATGGGTGGTCACTGGGATGAGTGTGTGTGTGTGGGGGGGGGGGGGGTGTGTGTGTGACATGGGGATCAGAAGGGTGATCACTGGGGTGTGTCCTTGAGCAAAACACGACAACCCTAGCTCAAAATACAGGGCGCTGCACAGCGGCGACCGACGGTGGCATGGTTGTAAACTGTTCTGTATTTGTGTAATATTGTGTATTTGTGTATGTATTTATGCATGTAT
>NW_004797847.1:311174-312545 GCF_000002075.1 Aplysia californica
CACAGAGTTCCCCACATCGTATGGATACGATAGTAAAACACGACGTACGGGTAGGGTTAACCAGCCCTATGATTTTTTGTTTGTTTTAGTAGAGGTTTTACGGCGCTCGCAACCGCATAAGGTCATATGAGCGCCAGAAGATTAGAGGTGTTACAAGAGAGTAACAAACTTTAAAAAGAAGGAAGGGAGATAAGGACGATAGATGTTTGATAGGAAAGAAAAAGCAAACCACACCAGAGCCCCCGCCAACCACCCAATCAGCCCTATGACGTCACTCACGGTTCCCGACGCCACAGAAAACGTCGACGGGGGTGACCAGGCACACCTGGTTCCCGATAGAGCACTGGTAGTTACAGATGTCCCGGCATGCATCGCCGCTCGCCGTATGGAGGAGACAGGGGATGAGGACAAACACGATGGCGAGGATGGCTGGGGAGAAACAGGGAGCGGGGAGCAGGGAGGGGCGTATCATTATATCAGTTAGAAGTCAGAATGAAAGGAGGTGGAGGGGAGTGGGTCACACTTACTATCTGAATTTTACTGATAATCATTGATTAAAGGCACCAAAAACTGTACATTTTCAGTTTCTAAGGACTCTCAAGCAATGGAAGTTATTATATTTTGGCTGCCATTTTCTCACCAATTTTGCCTCCGAAACCAAGCTACCCTTACATGCTTCAATCGTATGTAATATATCAACTTTCTATTCATCATAGATAAATATTTTTTTCTAACCAAAAGCAAAGCAAATGGACAGGCTTTGAGATACCAATAACCCCATATGCCAAAAAACTGACGAGCGCCTGATTCCACCACGTCGCGCCACATTTGTACATATGGTCGCTTTTCAGCACAAGGGGGCTATCCCTAAAATTGCTGTTTTGAGAAAATCGAAGGTAAAGCTTTTGCCCCTTGTTCAGTTTCTTTAAAAGACAAGGAAAGTTTTCTCTATAACCAGACAAATATACACACCAAGGAAACCAAACTTCTTCTATAGTTAGGGCAATGCCCACTTTTGGTGTTGGTCAAGATTTCTGGAAACCCCCGAAATCTGGGTTAGCCCGCTTGTCCTTAAAAACGACCATATATCAATTAGAAGTCAGAATGAGAGGGAGGTGGGGGAAAAGGGGTCACTAATATAAGAGTTAGATTATTATTTTAAGAGGGGGTGGGGATAGTAATATTTATATCAGTTAAAAGTCATAGAAGCTAGAGGGGGAGAGACATAGGGGTCATACTCTCATCAGTTAGAATTCATAAAGGTTAGTGGGGGTTGGGTGCGGTGGGGTGGGGGGAGACATAGTCATTTGTCAGTTAGAATTCATACGGGGAAAGAGGACACACCACACTCGTTTAATCAGTCAAAAAGGT
>NW_004797847.1:312645-313720 GCF_000002075.1 Aplysia californica
TATACTTGCATATCGGTTAGAATACCCCCAGGGGCGGTGCTACGGACTGAAGTGTCTTTCGGCTTTTCCCAAAGGGGAGGGGGGACATTAACATGTTCTTACGCACAGTAGAATTGTAAATGGGCTGACTTATCAATGCCATGCTTATAACTGTGTCTGAACTACAACAGGGAACTGCCGCTTTTTCTTTCCTCATCCTTACTATCGTCATTTTTTTCTGCTTCTTTTGTATGTTTGCCACACTCTTGTGACCCGCTATTTCCGGGGTGCCTTGATAATCGAAGCAGACTTTGTGCTGTTGAAGCTACAGAGGTGAGCAGAGTAAGCCTGATTCCCTGTATGAACTTCTTTGTTGACATCCACCCCTTACGCTCATATTATGACCTAATGCAGTTGCGAGCGCGTAAAAACTCGACTAAAACTAAAAAAAACAACCAAAAAATCAGTCATAAGTTAGTAGTTGGGAGGGAGGGGGGACATACTCACATATGTGAGGCAGCATGGTAAAATAAGGGGCTCGTCAAAATTTCTAAAAATGAAAGAGACAGGAATTTTTCTCCACCAGTTCAGCCATTTTTTATCAATTTTTGGTTTTTTGTTCAACACCTTTTATGTCCATATGAAAACATATTTTCATGTCACTTTTACTGGAAAAACGTTGATTAAAAGTACAAAATATGTCATTTTTCATTTTTCTGTGACTCTCAAGCTATTGAATTTAACAGACTTTGCCAGCCATTTTCTCGCAAATTTTACCATTCAAACCCGTCGACCGCACCTCGTTCAATCGAAACTATCTCAACTTCTATTCCAGATAGACGGGTATTTGTTTCATTGAAAGCAGGGCAACTGCATAAGCTTGCAGAAGACACCAATTACTCCACATGCACCAAAATCGACGAGCGCCTGATTCCATTGTGACGTGACACATATCAGTTAGAAGTTAGAGGGAGGGGAGGAGGTTTTGTTTGTTTGTTTTAGTAAAGTGTTTTACGGCGCTCGCAACTGCATAAGGTCATATGAGCGTGCGGGACACACCTAATATTTTCAGTTGGTAGGAAATTTTGAATTTTGC
>NW_004797847.1:315411-318115 GCF_000002075.1 Aplysia californica
CACCACGATGCCTCACATTAATGATCAGTCATATCTCCGACCTTTTTGTGTGCATTTTTGTCTTTATTTGAAACACATGTAGAAGCTACCCCTGCACACCAAGGTTGTGGGGGTGGTGGGGGAGGTAGGAAGGTAGAAATAGGACTTGTATACCAGTTTTGTGTTGGATATCAGATATGAAAAATAGGATACATTTTTTAAAAAGCGAGTGCCAACAAATGAACAAGTTTATAAAAAAAGGAATAGAAACAAATAAACAAACAAACAAGGAGACAGGCAGACAGACAGACAGACAGACAGACAGACAGACAGACAGACAGACAGACAGACAGACAGACAGACAGACACATTGCACATTGAGTAGTTACTATATTTTATCTATTTGCTTTTTAGAATAGATAAATCAATCAATCAATCAATCAATGAAAGAATGAATGAATGAATGAAAGAATGAATTAAGTAATGGAAGAATAAATAAAAGAATGACTGAATAAAAATGAATGAATGAATGAATGAATTACGAAGACGATTGGTCAACAAACTGTGTGTCAGAATTTTCTTGTGATTCGTAGTTTTGTTTTGTTCCTTTGTTTTTATTTGTGTGTTTGTTTGTGTTTGTTTTGTTTTGTTTTGGGGTGATCGATGGGTTAATTGTATCATTCTTTTGGGTAAACTGTCCCTCTTGAAAAAGTACACACACAAGCGCACGCGCGTGCGTGCACAAACAAAAAGCAAAAACACAACGAGCAGTGCACATCCACAAAAGCTGACCTACCCTTCATGATCCAAATGAAAGAATTATCGAGAGAGACAGAGACAAACTAAAAAAGCATGTGCACGCCCTCCCAGCTCAAAAACCGAAATGGATTCTCTATCTCACAGGACCACAAGGATTGACAGGCTCAAAGTCCCGCCCCCTTTATTGCCTTTTCCCATGAAATAGTGCGCCTGTTACGGAACAATCCCAATGACGCGGAGATATTTGATACAGGACATAAAAGATGAAATATTCTTTTTGTCACGGTCGTTACGAGGCGTAAACTGATTCTGTGGCCCTCTCGAAAATTTAAGACCCATGCAGACTAGCACGATTGTTTTAAATAACGAGTTTGGATTCTCAAAGAACAAACGAATGGAAACCTGCATGGAATTGGTTTCATACTTTTTGTTGATGGTGGGGGGTTTAGAAAGGAACGCCTGGCGCAGGGCCGTCCGTATTGCCAGCACAAACAACGATACAAACTACAGAGAGAAGCTGACTATCAGAAGAGAGAGGAGACATAAGCCAACCACCACAACCACGACATTCCAGTGTCCCCACTACAACAGACATTGTACATCCAGGTTCGGATTGCACAGCCACATGCGCGTCCACAGATGAGCTGCAGGATTCATCGTCATCTTCGGCAACGAAGGACTACCTAAAATCAGTTGACAGTGTGCACCAAGCTTTAGTAATGGTAAAATGTTGACCTAGTGAAATGACATTGGCAATAGGCGGTGTTGCTATTCCAAGTTTATCTTGCAAGTCATCTTTACATAATCCAGTTGAAGGCTGGTGGGTGGCCTTTCTTCAACTTCTTTTTTTTTAGAATGTTATGTAAGTGAATAATTATCTCTGATGTCTGTCTGAGAAGAATCACAGAAATCGATGTACAGAAAAGTGGGAAGACATGGAATAACATCAAGAGGCTAGCCCAGGATAGAGAAAGGTGAAAGGTGTGTGTCCGTGGCCTATACCCTGGTGCAGGATGAGAAAGGCAAGGACGATGATGAGGTGAATAGGGGGGGGGGGGATATACTCGCATGTCAGTTAGAATACCCCCGGGGCGGTGCTACTGACTGATGTGTCTTAAGGCCATTCCCAAAGGTGGGAACATGTTCTTACTCAGAGTAGAATTGTAAATGGCTCAAGGACACACTCCAGTGACCACCTATCTGATCCCCGTGTCACCGACACTTGCTTGACATTACTGAACTCACTACTTACTTAGCCACAGGAGCCCCCAAGCAATACATACTATCCATTCCACCAATGTAGATGTACCTCAATACACGCGCTATAACACTGTATGTTTCTTTGATTTTGCACAATAATTTTGACAAGTTTGGTTTTCTAAGGTTAACTTTGAGTAAACATAATTACAGGTATCTCGGGCGACTTTTATCATAGATGAAATTAAAAATTTATGTACCAGATGATACAGAATTTATTTAGCTTTGAGCTGGCATTAGTTTAATTTTAGTAGAGGTTTTACGGCGCTCGCAACTGCATAAGGTCATAATAATATGAGCGCCAGAAGATTAGAGATGTTACAAGAGAGTAACAATTTATATTAAAAAAGAAGAAGGGGAGATAAGGACGATATATGTTTGATAGGAAGGAAGAAGCAAACTACACCAGAGCACCCGCCAACCACCCACATATTTTATTAAATTCTTACTGTTTGAAGGACGTTGGATGTTTTGGGGTTATAGTTTTGGAACCGGTATGCTGCATGAGTGGGCAGTTCAAGGTTTTAAGACGAAGATTTGGAGAATACATTTTAAAGTTTCTTTGGGTCGCCACTGCATTACACGATATATTATTTTTATATAGGCCTACTTGCGTGTAGGCATGTTATATAATCATAATACTGTGTCTTTTGTGTGTGTGTGTGTGTATGTGTGTGTGTCTCTCTCTCTCTCTCTCTCTCTCTCTCTC
>NW_004797847.1:318313-322329 GCF_000002075.1 Aplysia californica
GTGTGTGTGTCTGTCTGTCTCTGTGTGTGTCTGTCTGTCCGTGTGTGTGCCTGTCTGTGTGTGTATGTGTGTGTGTATGTGAATATGTGAGTGAGTGTGTGTATGTGCGTGTGTGTGTGTGTGTGAGTGTGTGAATGTATTCAGGGTAGCAGCAGAAACAGTAGCTCTAGTAGTAGCAATAACTGCGCCAGGCGAGAAAGATTGCTAAGACAGCACAATACAAATATACGCTTTGTAAACAGACAGCTGTTAACTGTCATGGTCGCCTCTTTGAAGGGGTCTCTGACCAAATAGTATCTGAAACTTATGCCAGCGGCCATTATTTTGTTCAGCTTTGGTTAATAGCCAGCTACTAAGAGAGACGCAAACACACATAAGACATATCACATTCTGTACAGTTTTAAACGTTTGATCATGTTATATATAACGACTATTTTGAAAAGCCCAGTTACTTAACCCTATCCGTACGCCCTGGGGTCATTTTGTACCCCTGGGGTTGTATTCTTCACTTTTTAGAATACTTCTAGTATGAATTCTCATTGAAATTTTCGGTATTTCTCAAAAAATCATTTGGACAGACTACTAAGCAAGAGTACGCTCGGATGAAAGAGTAAATTTCTTCTTTGGAAAGTGGTGACACAGAGTTCCCCATGTCGCGTGGATACGATAGTAAAACACGACGTACTTTTTGAAGATTTAGTAGAGGTTGTTGGGTGCTCGCAACTACATAAGGTCATATGAGAGCCAGAAGATTAGAGGTGTTACAAGAGAGTAACAAACATAAAAAAGAAGAAGGGGAGATAAAGACGATAGCTGTTTCATAGGAAAGAAGAAGCAAACCACACCAGAGCACCGGCCAACCACCCACAAAGGCATTTTACACGAATGTTCCTCACTTCATCCAGGTGGCCACAGACAGCGAAAGATCTTGCCAGTATGTTTGTGTTTTAGCGTCTGTAAAAGGACAGCTTGCACTGTGTGCTTTCTAGGAAGTTGAGATTGTTTCAGAATGCTATCAGGTCTGCTGTGGTAATAATAATAATAATAATAATAATAATAATAATAATAATAATAATAATAATAATAATAATAATAATAATAATAATAAATATTATTATTATTATTATCATAATAATAATATATTAATAATAATAATAATAATAATAATAATAATAATAATAATAATAATAATAATAATAATAATAATAATAATAATAATAATAATAATATTGATATTAATAATAATAATAATAATAATAATAATAATAATAATAATAATAATAATAATAATATTAATAATAATAGATCTAATATTAAGAGCATTTGTATCCCGCCTTTCCCCACAACATGGGCCCAAGGCGTACGACATAAGAGATTTAAAACGCATTCATACTAACACCATACAAATTCATCATGTCAGCACATTTTGACAGCAACATTCTTTCAGAGAATAAAAAATGCTCATACAAAAAGGCAAGGTACTGTCCATTAATTAAAATATTTCTTAAATAGATGTGTTTTGAGTCCCCTTTTGAAGGTATCAAGTTTTATTTCGGTCCTCAAATCATGAGGGAGAGTGTTCCAAACTGTTGGCCCAGAAAAAGAAAAAGCTCTCTGCCCGCACGCTCATATGATGACCGTATGCAGTTGCGGGCGCCGTAAAACACTCACCGAACAAAACAAAAATATTTTTGATCATGCATTGTGCTTGTAACAACCAAGAGCCTAACACTGACCGCTTTGCCACAGGTGAAGCATCATGGTGAAATCAGGCGTTCGTCAAAATAATGAAATCAAAGAAATTGGCATTTTTATATCGTTTGACAATTTTTATCGAATTTTTGTTTTGTGACTCAGCACCTTTAAGGTCCATTTAAAACCACATTTCTGTTTGGATTTTACTGAAAAATGTTGATTTAAGGCACAGAAATGTTAATTTGCAGTTTGTAAGTACTCTCAAGCTTAGGAAGTCGCCAAAATTTGGCGCCATTTTCTCGCTAATTTTACTTCTAAAACCAGGCTACTCCCACCTCCTTCAATCGCAAATATCTCGACTTCTATTCATGATAGATGAGTATTCTTTTTACTAAAATCAAGGCAAATGAACAAGCTTTAAGGTGATACCAATTACTCCACATGTCCAAAAATTGACGAGCGCCTGATTCCACCGTGTCTTGACACAGGTCAGACACCAGCAGCGTAAATGACAAACGCACTTGCTAACGACTGTAAATCTGATGAGATGTGGTAATGCCTTTTCCATTAAAAATCACTCTACATGAAATTCCAACGCATATATCATTGTAAATGCAGAAAATTGGCATTGGACGGTTGTTTTCCCATATTGGAACGTTATACACGAAAGAAAAAAAATACCCATGTACCTGATAAGAATTTTTTTTTTTAATGTACACATGGGACTCAGTCGCTAGTTTTTCTTTTAAACGAGTGGTGTTGATTTACTGGTAGGCGTACATAATAAATTATAAATAGCATTTGTATAGCGCATGTCCCCACTTGAAAGCAAGCTCTAAGCGCTTCACTCTATATTTTTACCCCAGCAGACCATAGAACACTCAGAAACATTCTCAGCTTCCCGAGAAGCTTAGTGCAAGCAGCTGGTTAAGCGTTCAAACACTAACAGACTGACAAGATCTTTCACCGTCTATAGCCGGGTACCCATTCCCACCTGGGTGAAGTGGGAGAAAATTCGTGTAAAGTGTCTTTCTCAAGGACACAACGTCGGGCCCGCGGCTCGAACCCCCGAACCCGCAACCTCACGATTACGAGTCTGTTAGCCTAACCACTAGGCCACCGACGCCACAACCTCACGATTACGAGTCCGGTAGCCTAACCACAAGACCACCAACGCCCTCTCACACATCTGTGAATTGGTTATGCGTCCACCCTTTGTGATCCCGTCAGTAGAGCTGTTTTGACTGACTTATTTCAAGCCGTGCCGCGTTTCGTAAGGCCCATAACATTGCGCTAACCAACATAAAGTGTCCGCAGAAGAAAATGGTTTTGTTTAGTAAGCGTTTTGTGGCACTTGCAACTCAAGTCATAATAATCACGGTCGCTTTTAAGCACAAGGGGGCTATCCCGAAAAATGCTGTTTTGAGAAAATCGAAGGCAAAGTTCTTGGAACCTTGTTCAGTTTCTTTATAAGACAAGGAGAGTTTTCTCTATAACCTAACAAATATACACACCTATGAAACCAAACTTCTCCTATAGGTAGGGCAAAGCCCAATATTGGTGTAGGTCAAGATTTCCGGAAACCCTCGAAATCTGAGTAGCCCGCTTGTCCTTAAAAGCGACCATATAAACAATATGAATGTCAAAGATTAGAGGTGTTACAAGAGAGTAACAAAAGCAGAAAAGAAGAAAGGGAGATCAAGATGATAGATGTATATATGTTCGATAGAACAGAAGGAGCACACCGCACCAGAACACCCGCCAACCACCCCCTGGTGCGGTTTGTGATGTTGCTTCCATACAAAACTCTGAACCGGTGTTTGCGGTGTAGCGGTTAGGTGCTCGCTGTCGCACACAAAAAACTGAGTTCGATTCTCATGTGGGGAATTAGGGGGGGGGGGGGGTCTTTTTTTTAAAGTAGTTTTTTTTTTTTAATCCAGCCCACCCAGCAGGAATGGGTACCTGACTTCGATTAGGGGAAGTAAAGTTGGTGTGGAAAGGAAGTTACTGGTCACCCTACCACAAAATGCCGAAGGCCCAGGAAGGGTTCTCCTCACAAAGTCATTCCCTAGGCTGCGATCGGGATGCGGGACCACTTTTTTAGTTTCTAATTGGGTAGCGGGGTGTTTGGAGGGCCCCACAGGTAGTCCCTCCTTTTATCACTCTTTTTTTTTTCCTCTCGGGGGTCCGCCTGGGGGTCTGCCACTCTGGCTTTACCTTTTCCCCAAGTACTAAAATGGCATATATTGCCCCCCACCCCTTTTACCCCCCCCCCCCCCTTTATATTAACTTTGCCCCACTTGCCCACCCACCCCCCCCCC
>NW_004797847.1:322429-323510 GCF_000002075.1 Aplysia californica
CAGTCGCTAGTTTTTCTTTTAAACGAGTGGTGTTGATTTACTGGTAGGCGTACATAATAAATTATAAATAGCATTTGTATAGCGCATGTCCCCACTTGAAAGCAAGCTCTATGCGCTTCACTCTATATTTTTACCCCAGCAGACCATAGAACACTCAGAAACATTCTCAGCTTCCCGAGAAGCTTAGTGCAAGCAGCTGGTTAAGCGTTCAAACACTAACAGACTGACAAGATCTTTCACCGTCTATAGCCGGGTACCCATTCCCACCTGGGTGAAGTGGGAGAAAATTCGTGTAAAGTGTCTTTCTCAAGGACACAACGTCGGGCCCGCGGCTCGAACCCCCGAACCCGCAACCTCACGATTACGAGTCTGTTAGCCTAACCACTAGGCCACCGACACCACAATCTCACGATTACGAGCACGGTAGCCTAACCACTAGGCCACCGACGCCACAACCTCACGATTACGAGTCCGGTAGCCTAACCACAAGACCACCAACGCCCTCTCACACATCTGTGAATTGGTTATGCGTCCACCCTTTGTGATCCCGTCAGTAGAGCTGTTTTGACTGACTTATTTCAAGCCGTGCCGCGTTTCGTAAGGCCCATAACATTGCGCTAACCAACATAAAGTGTCCGCAGAAGAAAATGGTTTTGTATAGTAAGCGTTTTGTGGCACTTGCAACTCAAGTCATAATAATCACGGTCGCTTTTAAGCACAAGGGGGCTATCCCGAAAAATGCTGTTTTGAGAAAATCGAAGGCAAAGTTCTTGGAACCTTGTTCAGTTTCTTTATAAGACAAGGAGAGTTTTCTCTATAACCTAACAAATATACACACCTATGAAACCAAACTTCTCCTATAGGTAGGGCAAAGCCCAATATTGGTGTAGGTCAAGATTTCCGGAAACCCTCGAAATCTGAGTAGCCCGCTTGTCCTTAAAAGCGACCATATAAACAATATGAATGTCAAAGATTAGAGGTGTTACAAGAGAGTAACAAAAGCAGAAAAGAAGAAAGGGAGATCAAGATGATAGATGTATATATGTTCGATAGAACAGAAGGAGCACACCGCACCAGAACA
>NW_004797847.1:323610-330271 GCF_000002075.1 Aplysia californica
CTTTTTTTTAAAGTAGTTTTTTTTTTTTAATCCAGCCCACCCAGCAGGAATGGGTACCTGACTTCGATTAGGGGAAGTAAAGTTGGTGTGGAAAGGAATTTACTGGTCACCCTACCACAAAATGCCGAAGGCCCAGGAAGTTGTCTCACTAACAAGGCAATCCCCTATGTCCGGATCGGATGCGGGAACAACTTTTTTAGTTTTCAATCGCGTATGCGGGTGGTTGGAGGGCGCCACAGGTAGGTCCTACTATTATACATCTTTTCTTTCCTTCTGGTGTGTCCGTCTGTGTGTCTGTCTGTCTGTCTTACTTTTCCCCAGTACTAGATGACCATTATGCCCCCACCCCCTTTTACCCACCCCCCTGTTTATTAACTTTGGCCCACTCTTTTATTCCTACCCCCTGCCCCCTTTTTTTCAATACCTTAGAGAAAGGAGATTGAGATGAATAGAGATGACCGACTGTTATTTGAGTAAAATCTTGAGACAAAAAAGAAAAAAAGAAAAGAAAAAAAGGTGACCATTATGAGCCGGTGACGGTGTGCTTCTCTTTGCTCAAACAAACAAATAAACAAACAGATGATCGAGTATCTCGGTCTTTTTGCTGAGACGTTATTTCTAATTTCATCCCGAGGCGTCCTGATAAGAAGGATCGAGGTCAGCCTCCTAAATCATTGGAATTAAGTCGATGTTTTTTTCGGGGAAAAGAGGATTAAATTTGGGGGGGGGGATAATACATCTACATTAGAAAAGAAGGACAAAAGAAAACATTGAGAAGCTTCGTCACGAATCAACACCAGTCGAACCATTAATAATAATTATAGGTTATAAATAGAGGATGGATTGATCATGTTCTGAGAAGAGAGCCAGACGCTCTATTGTAAAGACTGCCCTCCATGGGCACTGGGCAGTACTGGACACCCGAAGGACATCGCAAGAGGGGCAAACCCAAAGTGACCTGGAAGACACACATGACACAGTAGAGTCTGAAATGAAGTCCTGGAACCATTCGTGGGAGACGTTGAACAAGATGACCCACTGTAACATCCTTGCCTAAATGCCAGATGGCGTAACGGGTAATAATAATAATAATAATAATAATAATAATAATAATAATAATAATAATAATAATAATAATAATAATAATAATAATAACAATAGTAATAATAACAATAGTAATAATAACAATAATAATAATAATATAATAATAATAATAATAATAATAATAATAATAATAATAATAATAATAATAATAATAATAATGATGATGATGATGATGATGATAACAATAATAATAATAATAATAATAATAATAATAATAATAATAATAATAATAATAATAATAATAATAATAGAGGCACCCAGCTATTAGGCCTCCTATAACAATCAATACTGTTTTGGTGCTCTTTTAGCTGGAGTAAAAGACTGATTCCTAATGTTGTTGTTGTTGTTGTTGTTCATTATTGCTTGAGTAACAGTTTTGCGCACTTCCAACACAAAAAGATTGTATGAGTGTTGAAGATTAGGTGTTACCAGAGAGTGGCATACAAAGAAAAGGAGGGGAGAGATAAGGATGACCTAATCAGATGTTTGATATAGGAGAGAAGAAGCAATAATCACCCCATCTAAGTGAATAGTAATAATAATAATAATAATAATAATAATAATAATAATAATAAAAATAATAATAATATAATAACAATAATAATTATTATTATTATTAATACTAATAATAATAATAATAATAATAATAATAATAATAATAATAATAATAATAATAATAATAATAATAATAATAATAATAATAACGTTATAGAAGTTAGTGTATCCTAGCAGTAGGCCTAGTACCGTACTAGTATTAGCTGTAGTAGTAGTAGTATTAGCAGCAGCAGCAGCAGCAGCAGCAGCAGCAGCAGCAGCAGTAGTAGTAGTAGTGTAGTAGCAGTAGTGCCCGGTAGTAGTAGTAGTAGTAGTAGTAGTAGTAGTAGTAGTAGTAGTAGTAGTAGTAGTAGTAGTAGTAGTAGTAGTAGTAGTAGTAGTAGTAGTAGTAGTAGTAGTGCCCGGTAGTAGTAGTAGTAGTAGTAGTAGTAGTAGTAGTAGTAGTAGTAGTAGTAGTAGTAGTAGTAGTAGTAGTAGTAGTAGTAGTAGTAGTAGTAGTAGTAGTAGTAGGCTAGCCTCTTATGACAGAATGAATAGTTTGATCACGACTCATATTATTGGGCCTTATTCCTGATAAGAACAAATACTATAGTCTATAGACTACGATAAAAAATGTAGATAGATCTACTCCTACTTATCATCGGTGTTTTTGTTTTCATGCTATGCATTAAATATCAGTCAAGAGTCTACATTATATATTTGTGAAGCGCAAATTAGATTCGACGCGTAATAACCGTGCTGTCTGTTGTTATCATACTTGTGATAATGACTACTCTTTTGATCCATTGCTTCCCCCCAAGGCGAGTTACAGTTTTACAAAGTCAAATCTTTGGTGTATTTCTACTTTTATATAAACAATATGGTAGCCTCCATGAACTTGAGAGTTCTATCAAGTAATAATACTGAAGTGCAGCAATATTCTGCAATGAATCTACTGAACTGGCAATTCACATATCGTCAATATTGTTTCACTTTTGAAAAAGATAACCATTGACGATCTAGATCTAGATCCCTTTTCAGGTATGCACGATACCAATGGACATGTTCCTTCGTTGCAAGAAGTATCCATCACTTCACTTTTACACTTTGTACTCGTTAGTCTACGCTACGCTACGCCTTGTCTTCGTCTTCTACTTCTAGTCTTGTGTTTGAGTTAAAATTAGAGGATGTTGATCTAAGCATTAATTAGTTAAATCACTTAAAGTGGTATTTTATGCTTCACTTGTTATGAGGTCTGTTATTGGTGTATTCCTCTAGGTCTAGACTAATGATCAAATTAAATGGCATTTTATTTGTTGGATTCTTCAGTCTTCAGCAAATTACAAACTGAACGATTGCCAGCTTGTCATCTGTTCCTCCCCCGTAATCTGTCCTATGCCCATTGATGAATTGACTTTTATTATATTATCACTGTATTGTCAATCTATTTCACTGAGCAATTATTGATTTAGTACTTAAAGTTTTTAATTTAAAGTCAAAAGAAAATGACGGAGATGATGCAATCCAGGTTTTGATAATAAATTTGTGTTCTGTATTGTCTGTTTAATTGAAATCAGTTATTACTTAAATAGCTTGATTATATTTTAAAAGAGAGATGATTATTGTATCGTAATCTTTTTTGTAAATTTTGATTGTGAAAAATAGGAAAATAAGATCTCAATAGGAAAATAAGATCTCAATAGGAAAATAAGATCTCAATTCCTTCATCTACCGTGTTGCTGCATCTGACTGACAAAGAAAACCTGATGGCCCCCCAGATTTTGGTTTAGTAAGCTTATATCCTTAGTTTTTATTTTTGAAATATGAGTTCTGCCTTCTTGTATTAATATTATATATATATATAAATGTAATTATACATGTAAAAAGTCATCATGTTATTCTTTAAAGTGTAAACACCTCTTTACTGACATGGATCAATATTGTTTCTATTCCCGTGCAATCCCAGGCTGCCTGGGACATGGAAGTGTTCAGCAGGTTGCTGGCCTCGGGGAGCCCAGTGCTGACAGCTGGCAACTGTCTTCATGCGGTGAAGAGAGTGTCTTTGCACAGGTCGAGCTGGAAGCGATCGAGTTGTGTTGTGTGGAACTCTGCCTCTGTTACGAGTGATAGTCTACCTGTTGTCAAAAATAACAGAAACAAAAGTTTTCTAGGGAACGCTTTTATTGTTTCAAACCATAAACTTTTATTATGCAAGAGCAAATACACCCCACTAATACTGACAGCCCATCAGCTGAGATGTGCAGGATTATCACATTTGAGTGGTGCAGCTCCATATTCAACTAAAAGTTCGCAAGTAGCCAACATATCGGCAATTCTGAAAAATCAGTCAGCTTTACAAGTGAAACGACAGACCCGGAAAAAAGTTCCCAAGGTTACAGGTGATGGAAAGGTCAGTGATAGATGGTCTCAACGTTTTGGTTGTTTATTTTTGTTTTGTTTTGTGTGTGCTTGTGTGCTCAAAATATACTACTCGTGAAGCTGGAGTATTGGTGCAGAAAATAATATGAACAAGGATCCTTGTGAGGCTTTGGAACCACCAATATATATATATACAGAAAAGATACGGTTTTATACTTTCTCTAATGAGTTCTAGTCTTTCTAATTCAGTCTTCTTCCCTATTTAAAGTAGGATGAGATTTACTGAGATTATAATATAATTATAACCAACAGCATGAACGCTATACCCATTGCAATCAAAATAAAATGTACCTACTCTCGGTTAATTTATCTATGCACAAATATTTCCGAAAAATCTATTTTTAAACTGATTTTGGCCTGCGTGCTGTGTGTGGAGAATTCATTTTACTGTCATAGTCATATTGCAGTTTCTTCAACTATTTCAGGTCTGAGGTCTTTTTATATATATATATATATGGCTCAAGGTTAATACTTGATATTTTCTGCCCTCGTGCGAGGTGCCATATATGTAGAAATGATTTTCCTCTGCCCCCAGACGATGCAGGTAAACAACGTGGTGGCGTACGCCGTGGCGGAGGAGCTCAATCTGGCAGGTTTGCTGGTGCACTTACAGAAACAGGGACTTTACCAGGTCGGGGAGCTGCCTCAAGGTGGGCCTTTACCCTTGTGTCTGTTTATGTATTGTACGGATATTGATATATATGTGTGTCACGACGTGGTAGAATCAGGCGCTCGTCAATTTTTTTGGCATATGAGGTTATTGGTATCATCTTAAAGCCTGTCAATTTTCCTTCCTTTTGCCGAAAAAATATCCATCTATGTTGAAAAAAAGTCGAAATATTTACGATTGAATAAAGTCAGGATTGTCTGATTTCAGAGGTAAGATTGGCGAGAATTCCGCCAAAATGTTGTAAGTTCCATAGCCTGAGAGTCCTTGGAAACTGAAAATTTACATATTTTGTGCCTTAAATCTATGTTTTCCAGTAAAATCCACACAAAAATGTGTTCTTTAATGGACATAAAAGGTGTTGAGCAAAAAAAGAAAATAAGAAAAAATTGCCCATCGGCAAAATAAATGCTGATTTCTTTGATTTCATTACTTTGACGAGTGCCTGATATCACCACGATGCCTCACATATAAATATATATATATAATTTATATTTTTCAAATATTAATATATTGTACAAATGTGTCTATGTAACTAGAAGCTGACGGGCTCAAACTCAGATAGCCGTTGAATTGGAAAAGGGAAATATGTAAAGTAAGTTGCAAAGTAAAGTAAATGTGACTTTCGAAACCTGTGATCAGGTTCCTGCATGTGGTGTGAGGGATGCATCTGATGTGATATAATGTTGTGTTATTGTCAGCTTTATATTTCTCTTCATATTGAAATTTTCAAATTAAAATGATATGCAATTTCAATTCTGTGTTTATCTTCTTGGGTTTTTTCACCATTCCTGTACAGCCACAGAAAGTTCCCCACAGAGACAAAAAGATATTATCTTATCTTATCTTATCGTATTTTGTCTTATCCAAACACAACTTCAAGTTTTTTTTTCATTTTTTAAAAATGGATCTCTTTGTAACCTTATAGTATATTTGACACTCTCTTTAGGGAATATTCTTGAATAGATAAATTAACGGAGAGTGGGTACGTTTTATATTTATTGGAATGGGTATAGCATGCTCTTGGCGGTTGTTGAGTAATAAGTATAGCGTTTATGCTGTTGGTGATTGAGAACATGACAGAAATGTGACCACCGTATGGTTGCTGACGAGCTTGACCTGGAAAGTGTTGAAAAATAAGTGGAAGTTTGTGCAAATTAAAACTAATTATTCATGTATTTTCAATTTTATTTAGCTTTTTCTCAAGAAAACTCAGTTTTTAAACTGATTCTTTGGCATGTGAGCTGTTGTTTGGAGAAGTCCCTCTACCGTCGTTATATTGCAGTTTCTTCAACTATTTCAGGTCTTAAGTCTTTGTTAGGAGGAGGAATATTTGGGTTTACTTTTTCTCCTCTCATGAATTAAATTTTCAGATATGTTATATTTTCAATCAATATAAAGCTTAGTGAATTGACTCATATGACTTGTATATGGTCGCTTTTAAGCACAAGGGGGCTATCCCGAAAAATGCTGTTTTGAGAAAATCGAAGGTAAAGTTTTTGCCCCTTTTTCAGTTTCTTTAGAAGACAAGGAGAGTTTTCTCTGTAACCAAACAAATATACACACCAATGAAACCAAACTTCTCTTATAGGTAGGGCAATGCCCACTTTTGGTGTAGGTTCAGATTGCTGGAAACCCCCGAAATATGGGTTAGCCTGCTTGTCCTTAAAAGCGACCATATTGCGTTTTTAATTGTAAGAAAAATGCTGTTATTGACTGCTCACTTTTCAACTATTTTTCCTGCCAGATGTGACCAATGCGCTACACGTCAGAGGAAAGTACAAAGTGGACTTGAGGCCAAAGGAAATTTTCATATTTCAGTGAGTAGCTGGTCTCTTTGGGCGTCGGTGGCCTAGTGGTTAGGCTCTCAGACTCGCAACCGTAAGGTCGTGGGTTCGAATCCCGCCAGGGGCCCGA
>NW_004797847.1:330371-332004 GCF_000002075.1 Aplysia californica
TTTTTTTTTGATAGTGTCTCGTGTTTTGGAACAGGGATTAGTTATAATAAACACGATGATAAATGTTATGCAACTAAACGAAAGACTGTTCTTTCTATCTTAATGCGTGGCACGATGTCTCATTAATTATTTTTATCTGTCCATTTTTGTGCTAATTTTTTTTAAATAAGAGTAGTGAAGATAACAGTAAACCTCATTTGGTGGCTTATTCAAACGTTGTTGCACCCTTTCTTTGGCCTCAGGGTAAAATTAATACTTATCATGTGCTGAAACAGGCGGAATCAGTGATTTAAAAAATTGGAGGAATGGACTCAATTCCAAGCAAAGTTGCGACTAGTTGCCCTAGTTGACTCAGGGATTTAATTAACCTTATCCGTACGTCCTGGGGTCATTCTATACCCCCGGGGTTGTATTCTTCACATTTTAGAATACTTCTAGAGAGAAGATCTCTTTGAAACTTCCAGTATTTCTCCAAAAATCATTTTGACAGACAGCTATGCAAAGCGTACGGATCGGATTAACGGGTAAATTTCCTTTTTGGAAAATGGTGGCACAGAGTTCCCCACGTCATATGGATACGATGGAAAAACACGACGTACGGATAGGTTAAATGGGTCATAGACATCTGGAGGGTTTAACAGGTAAAAGCAAAAACTACATCCACACGTAAATCATGTTCACTAGTATCTTTGAGGTACTTTTTGATAATCTTTAATGGTTCTTCATCATGTCTTTTCTTTCCCTAGAGATGGATCCGTTGTGTTCTGGTGTATTCCTGAGATTGAGGTAGGTCTGTGTCAGTTTTAGTAGAGGTTTTACGGCGCTCGCAGCTGCATAAGGTAATATGATGAGCGCCAAGGTCTATGTTACGATCTGAAGATTTAATATTTCAACAAGTTAACCCTTCCAGTCCCATGCGCATATATTTTCAGCAGCGCTTGTACCTCCCACTGTCCCAAGAGCGTATATTCTCAGTTTCGGGGGTACCGAATTTGGGCATTTTTCTAAATTAACAAATGTAATTAAACTTTAATTTTCATATTTTTTCATTTACCTTTATACATTGTTAAATGTTATTATCTATACCCCATTACAAAGATACTACATCACTTTTTAGAATGCATGCCTCTTTTTCTGACATACTGCTACCCGTCAAAATAACGGACAGCTCATTAGTCACTTAGTTTACCAGCGTGTGTTTCTCTCCCAGAGAGGAGCGTTCCTGAAGATGTTGGTCAAGTACTCGGAGGGCCCGTACTTCACTTCCCTCATGTTCTATGAGAAGGAAGAGATGGACTTTACCTACGTCAAGTAAGTGCACATTTACTTTTTAACAGAATTCTTTAAAATCTCTAATTTGTGTAAGTGCACATGGACTTTTTAACATAACTCTTTAACCCTATCCGTACGCCCTGGGGTCATTTTGTACCCCCAGTGTTGTATTCTTCACATTTTAAAATACTTCTAGTACGAAGATCTCTATGAAACTTTCAGTATTTCTCAAAATATCATTTTTACAGACTGCTATGCAAAACGTACGGATTGGATTCATGAGTAAATTTCCTCTTTGGAAAGTGGTGGCACAGAGTTCCCCACGACGTATGGATATGATAGTAAAACATGACGTACGGAT
>NW_004797847.1:332104-347914 GCF_000002075.1 Aplysia californica
TTAGTTATAATGAACACGATAAATGTTATGCAACTAGACGAAGGACTGTTCTTTCTATCTTAATGCATGGCACGATATCTCATTACGTGTTTTTATTTGTCCATTTTTATGCTGGATTTTTTTTAGTAAGAGGAGTGAAGATAACAGTAGACCTCATTTGGTGGCTTACTCAAACGTTGTTGCACCCTGTCTTTGGCCTCAGGGTAAAATTAATTTTTATGTGCTGAAACAGGTGGAATCAGTGATTTACAAAAATTGGAGGAATGGACTCAATTCCAAGCAAAGTTACGACTTATTAAGTTGCCCTAGTCGACTCAGGGATTTAATTGACCCTATCCGTACGTCCTGGGGTCATTCTGTACCCCCGGGGTTGTATTCTTCACATTTTAGAATACTTCTAGTGAGAAGATCTCTTTGAAACTTTCAGTATTTCTCAAAGAATAATTTTGACAGACAGCTATGCAAAGCGTACAGATCAGATTAACAGGTAAATTTCCTTTTTTTTTTAAAGTGGTGACACAGAGTTCCCCACGTCGTATGGATACGATAGTAAAACACGACGTACGGATAGGGTTAAATGGGTCAAGGACATCTGGAGGGTTTAATAGGAAAAAGTAAAAACTACATCCACATTAAAATATATCATGTACACTAGTATCTTAGAGATACTTTCTGATAATCTTAATGGTTCTTCATGTCTTTTCTTTCCCTAGAGATGGATCCGTTGTGTTCTGGTGTATCCCTGAGATTGAGGTAGGTCTGTGTCAGTTAGTTCTAGTAGAGATTTTATGGCGCTCGCAACTGCATAAAGGTAATATGATGAGAGCCAAGGTCTATGTTACAATCTGAAGATTTAATATTTCAACAAGTTAACCCTTCCAGTCCCATGCGCGTATATTTTCAGCAGCGCTTGTACCTCCCACTGTCCCAAGAGCGTATATTCTCAGTTTCGGGGGTACCGAATTTGCGCATTTTTCTAAATGAACAAACGTAATTAAACTTTAATTTTCATAATATTTTTTCATTTACCTTTATACATTGTTAAATGTTATTATCTATACCCCATTATAAAGATACTGCATCACTTTTTAGAATGCATGCCTCTTTTTCTGACATACTGCTACCGGTCAAAATAACGGACAGCTCATTAGTCACTTAGCCGGCCATGTCTTTGAGTCGAATAGACGCGTGGTATCGTTGTGAAGTCAGTGGCTACCCGTCAAAATAACGGACAGCTCATTGGTCACTTAGTTGACCATCCAGCGTGTGTGTGTTTCTCTCCCAGAGAGGGGCGTTCCTGAAGATGCTGGTCAAGTACTCGGAGGGCCCGTACTTCACTTCCCTCATGTTCTACGAGAAGGAGGAGATGGACTTTACGTATGTCAAGTAAGTGCATGTGAACTTTTTCACAGAATTCTTTAAAATCTCTAATTTGTGTAGGTGCACATGGACTTTTTCACAGAATTCTTTAAAATCTCTAATTTGTGTAGGTGCATATGGACTTTTTCGCAGAATTCTTTGAAATCTCTAATTTGTGTAAGTTCACATGGACTTTTTAACATAATTCTTTAACCCTAGCCGTACGCCGTGGGGTCATTTTGTACCCCCAGTGTTGTATTCTTCACATTTTAGAATACTTCTAGTACGAAGATCTCTATGAAACTTTCAGTATTTCTCAAAAAATCATTTTTACAGACTGCTATGCAAAACGTACGGATTGGATTCATGAGTTAATTTCCTCTTTGGAAAGTGGTGGCACAGAGTTCCCCACGACGTATGGATACGATAATAAAACACGACGTACGGATAGGGTTAAGTGGTGGCACAGAGTTCCCAACATCGTATGGATACGATTGTAAAACATGACGTAGGGATAGGGTTAAAATCTCTAATTTGTGTGAGGTATTTTTTCCTTTTTTTGCTTTTTGGGTGGGGGGGGGGTTTGGAAGATTGTGGATTGATCTATCCTCCTCAACTCATTGATTGGTTGTGAGTGATCTATCTTTTAGAATTTTAAAAGTTTTATTAAGGGTTTTACGGCACTTGCAACACAATAAAGTCATAAAAGTGCCGAAGAATGTATTACGTGTTACAAGAGAGTAACAAACACAAAAAAGAAGGAGGGGAGATAAGGATGATAGATGTTTGATAGGAAAGAAGGAGCAAACCACACCAGAGCACCTGCCAACCACCCACAGACTGGATTTGGCTTCCAAGCTGGCACCATCCCCATTTATATTTTTGTAAATGCTATTGTGTGAGTGATCTATCTTTAGATTCACAGAATATTTTTGTTTTGTTTTTGCTTTTCTAGAGGGAACACTGGACTATCAGGTGACATCATCCAGTTCTCCGAGGGTGATCAGGAAAGCTCGCAGCGCCTGCTGGAGCTCTATACCTTCTCCAACGCCCTGGCGCAGTCGGTCAAACTGGCGATATGGGAAGCCTCCCTCAGCAAATTTGTCTCCTCGATCGAAAAAGTCACAGAGGTAACTGTGCAGAGCTGTGTTTGTTTAATGGCAAACCCATCAAAAAAACGTGGGTTGTTGGTGGGTGCTCTGGTGTGGTTTGCTTCTTCTTTCCTATCTATCATCTATTGTCTGTATCTCCCCTCCTTCTTTTTTGTGTTTGTTGCTCTCATGTAACACCTCTAATCTTTGGCACTTATCTGACCTTATTGTGTTGCAAGTGCCGTGAAACACTTTCTAAAACTAAAACACTTCACTATTCCCCCTCACCACCGGTACCCCCATCATGGGTCAGTCTGTCAAATACCTCCTGGGGCGGTGCCACTGACTGAAGTGTCTTTAGGCCATTCCCAAAGCGCGGGCATTAACATGTTCTTATACACAGTAGAATTGTAAATGGGCTGATTCATCAATGTCATGCTCATAACTGTGCCTGAACTGTAACAGGGAACTGCTGCTTTTTTTCCCCTAATCCTCACTATCGTCATTTTTTCTCTACTTCTTTTGTATGTTTGTCACACTCTTGTGACCGGCTATTTCCGGGGTGCCTTGATAGTGGAAGCAGACTTTGTGCTGTTGCAGCTAGAGAGGTGAGCAGAGTAAGCCTGGTCCCCTTTAACACTTTACCGTCATATTTTGGGGAAAATCCAAAGAAACTGGGTGGTATAATATCACCCATTGGCGAGATGAGGCGGCAAAGTGTTAAGGACTTCTCTGTTGATATCCACCCCTTGGTGCTCATATGACCTTATGCAGCTGTGAGCACCGTAAAAACTAAAAGTCTGTCAAATGTGATTCCCCCCCCCCCCACAGGATCTACGCCACGGCCGGAAGATCAGCATGTCTCGCAGAGAGGTCCTCATGAAGACAGGAGAACTTTTCTCCCTCAGGTAGGCTCCCACGTACCACACACAGCTATTAGTTGGTCGCTTGTAAGGACTAGCGGGCTAACCAAGATTTCGGGGGTTTCCAGAAAACTTGACCTACACCAAAAGTGGGCATTGCCCTTCCTATATATGACCAGTTTGGTTTCATTGGTGTGTATATTTGTTTGGTTATAGAGAAAACTCTCCTTGTCTTTTAAGGAAACTGAATAAGAATCCAAAAACTTTGACTTGGATTTTCTCAAAACAGCATTTTTCGGGATAGCCTGCTTGTCCTTAAAAGCGACCAGTTACGATAGCTGAAATAAGATTACTGGAAGGCTCCCACTTACCACACTCTCGCTATTGATTGTGATAGCTGAAAATAAAATTACTGGTAAGCTCCCACTTATCACACACGCTATTGATTATGATAGCTGAAAATAAAATTATTGGTAAGCTCCCACTTATCACAGGCGCTATTGATTATGACAACTAAAACTACTAAAACTAAACGCTTGCTAAAACAGTTTCAGTATAACGAGGTATGTCCCCGTCTCCTGTCTGCAGGCACCTGATCAACCTGAGCTCTGAACGCTCACTGTGGGTGGTTGGCGGGTTCTCTGGTGTGGTTTGCTTCTTCTTTCCTATCAAACATCTATCGTCTTTATCTCTCATCCTTCTTTATTGTGTTTGTTACTCTCTTGTAACACCTCTAATCTTCTTCACTTATATGACCTTATTGTGTTGCAAGTAAAAGTAAAGTTGTTCCCGCATCCGATCCGGACATTGGGGATTGCCTTGTTAGTGAGACAACTTCCTGGGCCTTCGGTATATTGTGGTAGGGTGGCCAGTTCCTTTCCACGCCGCCTTTACTTCCCCAACTCAAAGTCAGGTACCCATTACTGCTGGGTGGGTAGGAGGAGGCAAAAAAAATCTGTGTCCGAACCGAGGCTCGAACCCGGACTTTCCGCTTCAGAGATGAGCGCACTGACCACTCCACCACCGAAACCTCTGTTTTGCAAGTGCCGTCATAAAACACTTACTAAAACTAAACACTCACTAAAACAGTTTCAGTATAACGAGGTATGTCCCGGTCTCCTCTCCGCAGACATTTGATCAACCTGAGCTCTGACCTACTGGACACGCCGGACTTCTACTGGGACCGTAGCGGCCTGGAGCCTCTCTATATCTCGCTGAACAGTCATCTCAACATCACCAGGAGAACACGGGTCTGTGTCTGTGTGTGTGTGTCTGTGTGTGTGTGTGTATGTGTGTGTGTGACTTCTACTGGGACCGTAGCGGTCTGGAGCCTCTCTATCTGTCCCTGAACAGCCATCTCAACATCACCAGGAGAACACGGGTGTGTGTGTCTGTGTGTGTGTATGTGGGTGTGTGTGTGTGTGTGACTTCTACTGGGACCGTAGCGGTCTGGAGCCTCTCTATCTGTCCCTGAACAGTCATCTCAACATCACCAGGAGAACACGGGTCTGTGTGGGTGTGTGTGTGTGTGTGTGTGTTTGTGTGTGTGTGTGTGTGTGTGTGTGTGTGTGTGTGTGTGTGTGTGTGTGGCATGACGATGAGGGAGCGGCTTCTTTGATGTTGCCCCAAGTGGGTTGAAAATGCATTCCAAAATGTTCCTAAATATTGGTCAAATCAAAAAAATAATAAGATTTTCGTGATCAGCGACCCAAATTAGTCAAAATTACGCGGGGAACACAATTTAATGCCAGATTACCAAGTTATTATTTTTTTGTTTGTTTTGTGTGTTTTGTCAAGGACTGACACAATAAAAAAAACTGTAGGTCAAAATAAAACTTCTCTCGTCGACAAATGGTCAGTTCAATGATGACCCAGATCTAGCGTCCGTCGGTTAAACTGTCAGTTTGTCGATGAATGAACTGTACGTGTAAAGGGACCCTAAGTAAGTAAGTAAGTAGGAATCTATGACATTCTATTTCTGTGCCTGTCTTGGAAAATGAGAACTGATATTCGTTCATCTCTGGATGGTGGAAGACATTATTTGAGCCATTCTCGAAAGGTCGGCTTGAAAATGTTTATTTGTTTGATTCTAAGATACTAAGAATATAATCATCACTGCGTGAGCAAGGTTCGCACCATAGTTATGTCTTATTGCAGTTGAAATTGTCGAAGGCGGCCACCCATTGTTGAGAAGAAAAATTGTTGTAAGCGACAAAAAACATTGACTAAAATACTAAAAACACCATTTTTTTATCCCTACAGAAACAATGGACAGGTTGGGTCTGTCATTGTAATGTAAAAGAAAAAACTACAAAGGGGAAATAGTAAGAGGTGGTTTGTACAGCTGATTGTCTTATACAGGAGGCGGATTAGAGCAAGTTGTTTGACCATATTGAATTCATTGCCAAAGTGTCACAGCATTCCCTCTATACATCACCAGTGTCACATGCAACCCACCTAAGTCTGTTGGGTTCTTTTTACACCAGAGACAAAAAACTAAATTTTGTGGGTAGTTGGCAGGCGCTCTGCTGTGGTTTGCTTCTTCTTTCCTCTTAAACATCTATCGTCCTGATCTCCCCTTCTTCTTTTTCATGTTTGTTACTCTCTTGTAACACCTCTAATCTTCTGGCGCTCATATGACCTTATGCAGTTGCGAGCGCCGTAAAACCTGTACTAAAACTAAAACTAAACGACTGTAGTATATCGAAGTGTCATGGTGGCCCAGCATTTCCTGCCTTATATTAACTGTCAAATACTATTTTCTCTGTGTGCAGGTGATGAACGAGAAGCTGAACCACTGCTGCGAACTGACCGAACTGATCAGCTCCCAGCTCAACGACGCGCACCACACAAGACTCGAGGTCATGATCATCATCCTTATCATGGTCGAGGTGATGGTTCACGCTTTTTTTCATTGCTTGTTGCTTTTTATTTCGTTTTGTAGTTTGTTTGGTTGGGGGGTTTTTTGTTGTTGTTTTTTTCTCTCATACAAGTTGCGAAGGCCGTAAAACCTCTACTAAAACTAAAACTTCTCTCGCACAAGAGAAGTTTTGCTTCATGTTGTGAACAGTTGAACGGTACTACTTCTCTGCCGTAAGCTGACAAAATGCCCTATTTTTATTCACAGGAATTTCGAGAAAATGAGGATTATTGTCCGCATAACCATTGAAAAATAAAGTTCTTCAGAAATTTGAATTGAAATTCATTAAAAAGTTAGTCACAGTTTCACTTTGATTTTTCCCACACTAGTAGAGAAACTGATCTGGCTTTTGATTTTGCAAATAAAAACTTTTGGTGCCAAAATGGAAAAAAGGCGTTTCGTCAGCTTACGGCTGTACTGATGTTATGCTTTATGTTGAGAGCGGTTGAAGGGCACTACTGGTGGTAGATGTTTTTGTATTTTCTATCCCTCTGTTGTTCCTCTGACTGTCTTTTTTCTTTCTTAGCACACTATTCTGACTGTCTCTTTGATGGGCATCTCTTTACTCAAACTGAATGCCGTGTGTTGTTATTCTTGTAAATATGTATTGTCTAGTGTAACGATTATGTGAACCCCCCGGGGCAGTGCCACTGACTGGAGTGACCCCCCGGGGCAGTGCCACTGACTGGAGTGACCCCCCGGGGCAGTGCCACTGACTGGAGTGACCCCCCAGGGCAGTGCCACTGACTGTTGTGTCTATAGGCCATTCCCTAAGGGGGGACATTTCTCGTTCAAGCATAGTAGAATTGTAAATGGGCTGATTCATCATGTCACGCTCGTAACTGTGCCTGATCTTCAACAGGGAACTGCTGCTTTTTCTTTCCAAATCCTTACTATCGTCATTTTTCCTCTACTTCTTTTGTATGTTTGTCACACTCTTGTGACCTGCTATTTCCGGGGTGCCTTAATAGTCGAAGCAGACCTTGTGTTGTTGAAACTAGAGAGGTGAGCAGAGTAAGTCTGATTCCCTGTAAAGACTTCTCTGTTAACACCCGCCCCTTGGCGCTCATATGACCTTATGCAGTTGCGAGCGCCGTAAAACCCTCTACTATGAAAAACGATAAAATGACTGTATCCCTCCAGGTGGTGACTATATCAATAAAATGACTGTATCCCTCCAGGTGGTGACTATATCAATAAAATGACTGTATCCCTCCAGGTGGTGACTATATCAATAAAATGACTGTATCCCTCCAGGTGGTGACTATATCAATAAAATGACTGTATCCCTCCAGGTGGTGACTATATCAATAAAATGACTGTATCCCTCCAGGTGGTGACTATATCAATAAAATGACTGTATCCCTCCAGGTGGTGACTATATCAATAAAATGACTGTATCCCTCCAGGTGGTGACTATATCAATAAAATTACCGTATTCCTCCAGGTGGTGACTATAACGATAAAATGACCGTATTCCTCCAGGTGGTGTTTGAGTTTGTCCACTACGCAGAGAGATATCTGGACAAGCACTCGGCCGAAGGAGAGGAGAAGGAAGTCAGCGCCAGCTCGTCGTCATCATAGCTGAGTGAATCAGCCGTCACCCTTCTCCGGTCTGATGTCTTTCAAACCCGACGCCGCCGGTAAAGGAAGTCTTTTTGAACCTTGGCCGGCTGCAACGTTCGAGTTAGACGTTTATCTAATTATCTAATATAATCTGGAGGGCCGCCAAGTAGACTATGGTAAGTCATGTTTTTCCAATTTTACCGGAGAGACAAAAAACCAGATTTTCTTGAAGTATTTTGGGTGGATTGTTAGCGATCCAGTAGCATCTGAGCGTTAACTCTTCTGCATGATGCCATTCGGTAATAGCTGCATGTCTGTTCTAATTGTTGTCTTGAGGAGTAAAGGCAATTAGATGTGTGGGGTAGCTTGGGAAGAAAACATCCCCTTATTCAGTTAGTTTTCTACAGAAGAACGGATGATGTTCCTCTGTCTGTTTTTGGTGGATAAACTAAACTTTATTTTCCTATGAGAGCCTACAAATGCCATGACAGATATCAGGCTCCCTCATGAAATGAAGTTTATCCACCCAAAACTCTTCAAGAAAATTCTGGCTTTTTTTTGTTTTTTGTTTCTCCTGTAAAATTTGAAAAACATGACTGACTATAGTTTACTTGGCGGCCCTCGAAAATTTGCGTTCATGTACTTACAGAATTATTAATAAAGTAGGTAGGTGTATGAGTGATTTGTACATTTTGGACTTCCAGTTTTTGTAGGCTATGTATGTTTTTGTGAGAGATTCATGTATAATGTACTTTGATGATGTTTTCTGTTTATGTATGATGTACACTTACAGGTTTGGAACACAAGTTTGGTGTTCCACCACGTGTACACACACACACACGCACACACACATGCACACACACGTAGGCTTACAATCACATGCATAAATAAATGAGCAGCAATATAAACAATAATAATCTTAAGCTAGATACACACTCAATGTTATTTTGATGCATGCTCTAAGGTCGTAAGTATACTTATACAAGATGGTTAGGATGGAAGCATTTTGATAGATGATGGTAAAAATGACCTTCTGTATCTTTCTTTGTTACAGATCAGAAGCTTAGGTCTTTTACTTCTGACTGATGTTTTTATTTGAGGGAACAAATGAGGGTTTAGGTATTGGTGGGGATGAAAATAAGGTGAACAAAATGTTTATGTTAATTGTTATTTTAATATAAATTGATATAATTCGAGGACAATGTGCTGGGAGACAGGATTCGGGCATTAACTGTGATGAAAATGCTTCAGCTTCAGGGGGGCTTTGTCCCCTTGACCCCCTACCAGGGACCCGATGCAATCATAATTCTTGTGCAATTATGCTGTCGCTTACATCCAAGTCAATAACGAGAGAAACTTGGGGAGAATATTCTGTTGTTTGTGGACGGCTCATGTCAGTCATGCCTACAAGACTAGATATGTGATAAATATACAGCAGCAGAAAGTTCAGTACGATCACTTTATCGTCTTGCTCATTCGATAATTTCGTTAGTCATTTTGGGGGCAAACTGAGCTGTGGCCACATTTGGATAATTTGATTAGTTCCCCAGATTTCTGTGAAGGTCCTTGGGAGAATTTATCTTCTTATTCTTCTCGATCGCATCACACTTGAAGTCTGGTATCTGTCATAAATCGGGCTGTCCTGCTCAGTTCATCTGTCGGCCTGTATAGCTTCGGCCCGTATAGCTTCGGCCCGTATAGCTTCGGCCCGTATAGCTTCTCTTGTAGTGTCCGTGGGGTTGGCCACGTTTCCTTTTCTTCCTTTTCTTCTTTTTTTTTTCTTGTTCTTTGAGAATTTATCATTTTGACAAATCAAAAATATATTTAGAAAAAAACGTGTGTTGTGTCTGTTTTGCAGGTGCAACAGCTTCCATTGCTAATCTCAAAACGTCAAAAAAATGACGGGAATGTTGAATGTGACTGATGTTATTTGCCACTGCCATTGACTGGCTGAAAGTGAGGGTTGTATCCTGATTCACGTTTCCCTCTGTGGGTGGTTGGCAGGTGCTCTGGTGTGGTTTGCTTCTTCTTTCCTATCAAACATCTATCGTCCTTATCTCTCCTCCTTCTTTTTTATGTTTGTTACTCTCTTGTAACACCTCTAATCTTCGTCACTTATATGACCTTATTGTGTTGCAAGTGCTGTAAAGCACTTACTAAAACTAAAACATTTCCCTGTTTGAATGATCTACTTTCAATTTCAAGACGTTCTGTTTTTTACCACAAAACGTTTGGGTTTTTCTGTTCTTTTGAACAGCACAGGTCAAAAAGACTAAGACTAGTAAAACTCTCCCTTGAAAGTGAGTTGTGGTGAAAAAGCTTTCGTCTTGAGAAGACCATGCAGGGGTAGTCAAAATAGACGCCTATTTTAAAAATATTTCTACATAAATTATGTGCGTTTTTATGCTTGTAACATATTACGCCTTTTTACAGTGTGTATATGATTTTATAAGATAAGATAAGGTAAGATAAGATAAGATAAGATAATACTTTATGATCCCAGAGGGAAATTTTTCTTGGCTGTATACGACCGTAAAAACACATGCAGGTATACATTTTTTTAAAAAATGTTATTATATATTACTCTCATTAAAATTCAGTATGAAAAGAGAAGTAAAGTAAAGCTGACAAAATGTACATTTACATCAGATGTATCATTCAACCACATGCAGGAATTTAAATACAAGACCTTTGGAGTTATAAATCGATACATACTCTAAGAGCAACACACATCTATGCTCATTCTGACAAAAGCCTTATGCTAGATGGTAAAAAACTTCTTTTGTATCTTTGTTTCTTTGTTTTTGGATGTACATATCTGCCGCTGCGTGGTCTTACGTTTAATATAGACCTAGTCGTCGCCTGAGAGCTATTTTGCCCTTAACTATACTGCCGTGCCAAGGCAGACAGACCTATCTGCAAAAATTATTAATTTGTTCAAGAGGACGCCTATACCCATTCTGCATCTTGTGTCAAAGGCAGGAGGACGTATCTGAACGACAAATAGGACGATATTTCACTGTGGCAAACAGACGTAACTGAAGGGCCATGCCCATATTTCCAATGGCAGCGCGACGTAACTCGAAATCTTAAAAAGTGCATACTTCGCTCTGCCTTGGCACGGCAGTATACTCTTCAGTGCACTTTGGGCATTATACTTCTGGGGCTTCATAGTGTTCTTAATCTTAACTTTCTTGTGGCTCTATTTGAGGTGTATTTGTACAGTTAGTCAAATGAATGCTACTATTATTATTAACATTCAAGGTACGGGAAAATCCAAGGTACAGTATAATTGATACTGAAAAATGGAAAAAATGAGTGAATGCCGGTTACATGGATAAAATGTTTGTCTGTTTGAAAATGATTAAAGTATGAACGGGATTCATTCTGTGGATATACAAATTTAGAACTGTGTTTTAAATTTTGCGCCTGATTTCTGAACGTGTTGTAGCAAGTACTTTTATTCTATAATATTCAGAACTGAATTGCCATTAGTGCATTTTTTTTTTTCGTCTATAATTTTTCAATAAAGATGACCTGAAACTTGCAATACAGTACTTTACTTTTTCGATCCAGCAGACATTTGGGTTCTAGCCCTTCGACTGTCGATATGGCAAAGAATTTACAGGTTTTAAACAGCTGTGCTGTATAGAGTATTTCTGATGTCTGGGGAGGCAGGTAGGTAGGTGCTACGCAGTCGCAAAGTGAAGAGGTGGTGTGGTACTGTTTCATCCTGGCAGTCGCACAACGGGCAGTCGGGTGGGGTATCCTTGCGGATCCTATTAAGGTAGGAATTCAGTGGGGTGTGTTGTGTTCGCAGGCGAAAGATAGTGACTTGTTCTCTTCTACTCAGGGAATTTGTTGCATCTTTAGAGTTGGGGGCTGTCATGTGTGCAAATACAGTTCTTCCAGTTTTGCCCATTGCCCATCCATTGAGCCACTGTTCCCTGATGTTGCATTTGATGATGTTCTTGGTTGTCTGTTGCGATACTGGGTTGCTTGCAATACAATAAGAGTTAGTCTTTGTGGTCACTTTCCAAATCAGACACTACCGGTTTTCGACACATACTGCCTGAGTGTGGGCATCTCCTTGTGAGTGTGAGTGGACTAAGCTTACTTGTCTCGACACAGAAAGAGCAGTACATCATCACTGTCATGGTGAGATGGGAGAAGAGACGTCAGATAAATTTTTCAGAAGGGCAAATCTGATTTATTAAAAGGACGTCATAGAGTTATCTGATTTTTTTAGTTTAAAAAGTCCACTTTTGGTGGTTTATTTAAATATAAATTTTTAACCAGCAAAGGAAACATGGTTTGTAGAATACATTTCGCAAAAAAAAGAAGCAAATTTGAAAATTTTGTAGGTATCCGATGCTACCACAGTGGCGATGATATGATCGGGTTTTCACAGTTTTTTTCTAAGACAAAGATTTAATAATGTGATATTTCTTATATGAAGTTGAAACTTTAGCTTAACCCTATCCGTACGCCAGGGCTCTGTGAGCTAAGTCCCACAATAGGCTACCTCATCATAATAATAATAATAATAGATAGCTTTTGCATTGCACAAATACCCGCTTAACAGCAAGCTCTATATGCTTTACAATCTATACTATTACCGCAGCTGACCTGATAGCATTCTGAAACAATCTGTTTATTTTCAATCCGTCTCCACTAGCTGTATTTTACTTTCTGTTTTCTAACCGTCTTCACGCTTTGTATTTTATTTTCTATTTTTTTAACCGTCTTCAGCGCTCTATTTTACTTTCTGTTTTCCAACTGTCACCACTAGCTGTACTTTATTTTCTGTTTTTCTACCATCTCCACTAGCTATATTTTCTTTTCTACTCTCCAACCGTCTTCACGCGCTGTATTTTATTTTCTATTTTTCAACCGTCTCCACTAGCTTTATTTTACTTTCTGTTTTCCAACTGTCTTTACGCGCTGTATTATATTTTAGATTTTACAACCATCTCCACTAGCTGCATTTTAATTTCTATTTTCCAACCGTCTTCACGCTCTGTATTTTATTTTATATTTTTCAACCGTCTCCACTAGGTGTATTTTATTTTCTTATTTACAACCGTCTTCACGTGCTGTATTATATTTTATATTTTACAATAGTCTCCACCAGCTGTATTTTATTTCATATATTCCAACTGTCTCCACTAGCTGTATTATATTTTATATTTTACAATAGTCTCCACCAGCTGTATTTTATTTTCTGTTTTCAAACCGTCTTTCCTGGGAAGCATACAGTGCAAGCTGTCATTATATTTATAATACTAACAAACTGACAAGATCTTCGCTGTCTATAGCTGGGTACCCATTCCCACCTGAGTGAAGTGTGGCTTGAACCCCCAAACTCGTAACCGCACGATTACCGTACAAGTCTAGTAGCCTACCCGCTAGACTACTACCGAGATCATTGTAATTGAAACTGACATTTTTTATTATTATAAACATAAAAGTAGAGCAATAAAATTTCACTACTCAGCTCACACCAAAAGGTCAAGGGGAATGCAACTTCAGCAGTATCTCAGTTCATTTTCTTAAGAGTTTTTTAATTTTAGTAGAGGTTTTACGGCGCTCGCAACTGCATAAGATCATATGAGCGCCAGAAGATTAGAGGTGTTACAAGAGAGTAACAAACATAAAAAAGAAGGAGGGGAGATAAGGATGAATAGATGTTTGATCGAAAAAAAGGAGCAAACCACACCAGAGCACCCTCCAACCACTTGCACTTGCAACACAATAAGGCTAAGGCCATAGAAGTACCGAAGATTACAAGTGTCACCAGAGAGTAACTAACAAACAAAAAAGGAGGAGAGGTCAGGATGACAGAAGTTTGAAAGGAAAGAAGGAGAATACCACACCAGAGTACATGTATCTGCCAACCACCCATCAAAAAAAAGACCACGAAAAGTGCAAATGACATGGGCTGTCTACTATGTACTTTATTGAAGGAGTTAACAAGGTAGTAATGTACACAATAGTCAAATGATATATATATATATATTTATATATGTATATATTTATATATGCACAAAATGTTTCAACAGGGTTCACATGAAACATTTCTCTCCTTTTCTCAACAAAGAATAAAGAGTTGGGGAGAATTTTTTTTTTCTTTTCAATTTTCATTATTGTGAAGACTGACTGCTCTGATAGAGCCGGTGTGACGAAGGGACCGATCAGTGCAGGGTCGGTGCCAGATGGGACTAGGTTGGGCGAGAGTCGTGCGGTGGAGAATACTGGGCGTACACGTACCGATACAGATGAAGCCAACACAAAACAAAACTTTCCTCCATACGCAAATTTACCGTAACTCAAGACAGGAGGGTAAAGGTCTCACGTAGCCATTAGACTCTTAGATTAGGTGTCTGTATCTGCATCTCGAGACAAAAGAAAGGGGGATTCAGTTTCAATCCGGGCAGCGGGCGAAGCCTATTCTTATCGATTTTGGACCACCAAGGAATCTTTAATGTGCGCAACTTGCACTCGGGACCTACGAGATTTTCGCCCTTGTCCGAGAAGGCGAGGTGTAGATCTTTCCTACCATAAGAAGATCAGGGGTGTGGCTGAAAGATAGCAGTAAGAAGTAGCAAATGAGAAGCAGTGGAAAGGCTGCAGAAAGAGTCAGGAGCCCAGAGAAGGGAGCATAGGAGGTGTGGGGGTGGGGGCAGAAAGTGGAGACGAAAGCAGAAGATAGAATATGGCTAGAGAGCAGGAAAGGAGGTGAAGGAAAGGAGACAATTTCAGAGAAGAAAATTTTTCGGTCCCTACCCGGATTCGAACCCGGGACCTTTGAACGAGAGGCAAACACCTTAACCTCTAGGCCACGAGAGTCCCCACATGAGGAATGACCCCAGGTCTTCTAGTTATACAAACGTACACTACAGGACCAGAAACCTTCACCACTGGCCACCAAGAGCAATGTCAATAAGCCAGTTTTGCCCCAAAATACAACCTAATCCGAGCACCCTTTCCATTTATTTCCACGGAGATTCACAAAACTCTAAATAAGAAAAAAAAAGGTCATTCTTGTGAATCTTTTTACAAAGCCATCAACAAAATTTTGATAATTTTCGAGGCGTCTGTTTCAGCGAAACCAGTCACTAACAACCAACTTCATGGTGGGATAGGCTGCAGCCATGCAGAAAGATGGAACTTTATGGTGGGATAGGCTGCAGCCATGCAGAAAGATGGAACTTTATGGTGGGATAGGCTGCAGCCATGCAGAAAGATGGAGGATTCTTAACAACACATCTTTTCCAACTCCCAGAAGGGAAAAAGCTCCCATCCTTCGAGGGCCAGACAGAAAAAAACCATTACCAGAACATGCAGACAAAGACATCAGAGGTCGGTACCCCATCAGAAAATTCTGTTCAAAAAGTGCACAACTCATGGGACTAATAAAAAGACAACATATCAAAACACAGTAGCACAACGCAGCAAACTGACGTGCCGCAGCATGAAATAAAGCCGACGAGGAATATGGACATTCCACTCAGGAGAGTATTTGGTCGCTTTTAAGCAAAGTCGGCTATCCCGGAAAATGTTCTGAGAAAATTGAAGGTAAAGCTTTTGGACCCTTGTTCAGTTTCTCTAAAAGACAAGGAGAGTTTTCTCTATAACCAAACAAATATAAACACCAATGAAACCAAACTTCTCCTATAGGTAGGACAATGCCCACTTTTGTAGGTCAAGATTTCTGGAAACCCCCCGAAATCTGGGTCAGCCTGCTTGTCCTTAAAAGGGACCATTTATAGTGCATGATGATGACACCAGCGTATGAATGAAGAAACCCTCATCACAATCACACACCTCCCTTGCCACTGACTAAATCACAGGCCGTGAAATATGGACATGAATCTCTCTCTCCTTCCTCTTTCTTTCAAAGAAAGAGAAGGGACTTTCTCTCATTCTCCCTCCCCCCTCCCCCTCTCTGTATCTCTCTCCCCCTCTCTATATCTCTCTCCCTACCCTCCCCCCTCTCTCTCTCTCTTTT
>NW_004797847.1:348014-350762 GCF_000002075.1 Aplysia californica
ACAGATACATACTCTAAGAGCAACACACATCTATGCTCATTCTGACAAAAGCCTTATGCTAGATGGTAAAAAACTTCTTTTGTATCTTTGTTTCTTTGTTTTTGGATGTACATATCTGCCGCAGCCTGATCTTACGTTTAATATAGACCTAGTCGTCGCCTGAGAGCTATTTTGCCCTTAACTATACTGCCGTGCCAAGGCAGACAGACCTATCTGCAAAAATTATTAATTTGTTCAAGAGGACGCCTATACCCATTCTGCATCTTGTGTCAAAGGCAGGAGGACGTATCTGCATTACAAATAGGAGATTTCACTATGGCAAACAGACGTAACTGAAGGGCCAGGCCCATATTTCCAATGGCAGCGCGACGTAACTCGAAATCTTTAAAAGTGCATACGTCGCTCTGCCTTGGCACGGCAGTATACTCTTCAGTGCACTTTGGGCATTATACTTCTGGGGCTTCATAGTGTTCTTAACTTTCTTGTGGCTCTATTTGAGGTGTATTTGTACAGTTAGTCAAATGAATGCCACTATTCTTATTAACATTCAAGGTACGGGAAAATCCAAGGTACAGTATAATTGATACTGAAAAATGGAAAAAATGAGTGAATGCCGGTTACATGGATAAAATGTTTGTCTGTTTGAAAATGATTAAAGTATGAACGGGATTCATTCTGTAGATATACAAATTTAGAACTGTGTTTTAAATTTTGCCCCTGATTTCTGAACGTGTTGTAGCAAGAACTTTTATTCTATAATATTCAGAACTGAATTGCCATTAGTGCATTTTTTTTTTTCGTCTATAATTTTTCAATAAAGATGACCTGAAACTTGCAATACAGTACTTTACTTTTTCGATCCAGCAGACATTTGGGTTCTAGCCCTTCGATTCTGTCGATATGGCAAAGAATTTACAGGTTTTAAACAGCTGTGCTGTATAGAGTATTTCTGATGTCTGGGGAGGCAGGCAGGTAGGTGCTACGCAGTCGCAAAGTGAAGAGGTGATGTGGTACTGTTTCATCCTGGCAGTCGCACAACGGGCAGTCGCGTGGGGTGTCCTTGCGGATCCTATTAAGGCAGGAATTCAGTGGGGTGTGTTGTGTTCGCAGGCGAAAGATAGTGACTTGTTCTCTTCTACTCAGGGAATTTGTTGCATCTTTTGAGTTGGGGGCTGTCATGTGTGCAAATACAGTTCTTCCAGTTTTGCCCATTCATTCAGCTACTGTTCCCTGGTGTTGTATTTGATGATGTTCTTGGCTGTCTGTTGTGATGCTGGGTTGCTTGCAATACAATAAGAGTTAGTCTTTGTGGTCACTTTCCAAATCAGACACTACCGGTTTTCGACACATACTGCCTGAGTGTGGGCATCTCCTTGTGAGTGTGAGTGGACTAAGCTTACTTGTCTCGACACAGAAAGAGCAGTACATCATCACTGTCATGGTGAGATGGGAGAAGAGACGTCAGATAAATTTTTCAGAAGGGCAAATCTGATTTATTAAAAGGACGTCATAGAGTTATCTGATTTTTTTAGTTTAAAAAGTCCACTTTTGGTGGTTTATTTAAATATAAATTTTTAACCAGCAAAGGAAACATGGTTTGTAGAATACATTTCGCAAAAAAAAGAAGCAAATTTGAAAATTTTGTAGGTATCCGATGCTACCACAGTGGCGATGATATGATCGGGTTTTCACAGTTTTTTTCTAAGACAAAGATTTAATAATGTGATATTTCTTATATGAAGTTGAAACTTTAGCTTAACCCTATCCGTACGCCAGGGCTCTGTGAGCTAAGTCCCACAATAGGCTACCTCATCATAATAATAATAATAATAGATAGCTTTTGCATTGCACAAATACCCGCTTAACAGCAAGGTCTATATGCTTTACAATCTATACTATTACCGCAGCTGACCTGATAGCATTCTGAAACAATCTGTTTATTTTCAATCCGTCTCCACTAGCTGTATTTTACTTTCTGTTTTCTAACCGTCTTCACGCTTTGTATTTTATTTTCTATTTTTTTAACCGTCTTCACACGCTGTATTTTACTTTCTGTTTTCCAACTGTCACCACTAGCTGTACTTTATTTTCTTTTTTTCAACCGTCTCCACTAGCTGTATTTTATTTTCTATTTTCCAACCGTAACCACTAGCTGTATTTTATTTTCTATTTTCCAACCGTCTCCACTAGCTTTATTTTACTTTCTGTTTTCCAACTGTCTTTACGCGCTGTATTATATTTTAGATTTTACAACCATCTCCACTAGCTGCATTTTAATTTCTATTTTCCAAACGTCTTCACGCTCAGTATTTTATTTAATATTTTACAACCGTCTCCACTAGCTATATTTTATTTCCTTATTTACAACCGTCTTTACGCGCTGTATTATATTTCAGATTTTACAACCGTTTCCACTAGCTGTATTTTATTTCATATATTCCAACTGTCTCCACTACCAGTATTTTATTTTATATTTTCCATCTGTCTCCACCAGCTGTATTTTATTTTCTGTTTTCAAACCGTCTTTCCTGGGAAGCATACAGTGCAAGCTGTCATTATATTTATAATACTAACCTGCTGACAAGATCTTTCACTGTCTTTAGCTGGGTACCCATTCCCACCTGGGTGAAGTGTGGCTTGAACCCCCAAACTCGTAACCGCACGAGTCCAGTAGCCTACCCGCTAGACTACAACCAAGATCATTGTAATTGGAACTGACATTTTTTATTATTATAAACATAAAAGTAG
>NW_004797847.1:350862-352357 GCF_000002075.1 Aplysia californica
CATTGAGCCACTGTTCCCTGATGTTGCATTTGATGATGTTCTTGGTTGTCTGTTGCGATACTGGGTTGCTTGCAATACAATAAGATTAAGAGTTGGTCTTTGTGGTCACTTTCCAAATCATACACTACCGGTTTTCGACACATACTGCCTGAGTGTGTGCATCTCCTTGTGAGTGTGAGTGGACTAAGCTTACTTGTCTCGACACAGAAAGAGCAGTACATCATCACTGTCATGGTGAGATGGGAGAAGAGACATCAGGTAAATTTTTCAGGAGAAGGACAAATCTGGTTTATTAAAAGGACGGCTTAGAGTTATCTGATTTTTAGAGTTTAAAAAGTCCACTTTTGGTGGTTTATTTAAATATACATTTTTAACCAGCATAGGAAACATGCTTGGTGGGAATACGTTTCGCAAAAAAATAGATAGCTTTTGTATTGCACAAATCCCCGCTTAACAGCAAGCTCTATATTATGCTTTACAATCTATATTGTTACCCCAGCAGACCTGATAGCAATCTGAAACAATCTGTTTATTTTCCATCCGTCTCCACTAGCAGTATTTTATTTTCTATATTCACACCGTCTTCAAGCGCAGTATTTTATTTTATATTTTCCAAACGTCTTCACGTGCAGTATTTTTATGTATGTTTTCTATCCGTTTTATATTTTATTTTCTATTTTACAACCGTCTTCACGCACTGTATTTTCCGTTTCCAAATGTCTCCACTAGCTGTATTTTATTTTCTACGTCCCAACCGTTTTCATGTGTAGTATTTTATTTTCTACGTCCCAACCGTCTTCACTCGCTGTATTTTTGTTTGTTTTCCAACCATCTCTACTAGCTGTATTTTACTTTCTGTTTTCTAACCGCCTTCACACGCTGTACCTTATATTTATATTTTCCAACCGTCTTCACGCTATGTATTTTATTTTATATTTTTCAACCGTCTCCACGAGCTTTATTTTATTTTCTATTTTACAACCGTCTTCAAAGGCAGTATTTTATTCTATATTTTCGAACTGTCTCCAGTAGCTGCATTTTAATTTCTATTTCCCAACCGTCTTCACGCGCTGTATTTTTATGTATGTTTTCTATCTGTCTCCACTAGCTTTATTTTATTTTATATTTTTCAACCGTCTCCGCTAGCTATATTTTATTTTTCTATTTTACAACCGTCTTCACACACTGTATTTTACTTTCTGTTTTCCAACTGTCACCACTAGCTGTATTTTACTTTCTATATTCAAACCGTCTTCAAACGCAGTATTTTATTTTATATTTTCCAACTGTCTCCAATAGCTGCATTTTAATTTCTATTTTCCGTCTTCACGCTCTGTAGTTTATTTTGTATTTTCCAACCATCTCCACTAGCTGCAATTTATTTTCTGTTTTCCAACAGTCTTCACGCATTGTATTATATTTTAAATAAATGCTTTATTTTATTTTCTATTTTCCATCCGTAACCACTAGCTGTACTTTATTTTCTATTTTCCAT
>NW_004797847.1:355535-386094 GCF_000002075.1 Aplysia californica
GGGGGACTGAACACAACGACAACGGTAACCCACCAAGCAGTCACACTCTTTTTAGTTTTAGTAAGAAGTGTTTTACGGCACTTGCAACACAATAAAGTCATATAAGTGCCGAAGATTAGAGGTGTTACGTGAGAGTAACAAACAAGAAAAAGAAGAAGGGGAGATAAAGATGATAGACGTTTGATAGGAAAGAAGGAGCAGACCACACCACAGCACCCAGCAGTGCTCAGCACTGTTTTGGCATAATTGTAAGCAGTCATGAATATATTAACAACACACAGACACTTAAACACCCCCCCCCCCCCCAACAAACACACACAAATACACACACACACACACACACCCCCCCCCCCCCCAATCCATTATTCCTAAACACTCCTATAGTGACAATACATTATTTTCCATCCATGTCATTCAAAGCTTTCCTTTTCATGCACATTTTTCTTGTACCGTTGACAAGCCAGTAGAAGACAGAAAATATGCTTACATAGATTAGTATATATATATCTAATCAACGGAAGGGTCATTCATTTTCTCTTGCTTCCTGCTATATATATATATATATACAGCAGAAAACTATTGAGGGAATAAACCATTTTTATAAACTATCAAGACAAATTACAGTACAGGACTTTGCACTTTGCTTAGTTTACATTGCTCATGTAACATTTCTTCACTTTAAACTTCACACAACTGAAAACCCTTTATGATGCTTAACCCTATCCGTACATCGTGTTTTACTATCATACATCCATACGACGTGGGGAACTCAGCGCCACCACTTTCCAAAGAGGAACTTTACTTGTAAATCCGATCCGTAGGTTTTGCAGGGCAGTCTGTCAAAATTATTTTTTGAGAAATACTGAAAGTTTCAAAGAGATCTTCAGACTAGAAGTATTCTAAAATGTGAAAAATACAACCCGGGGGTACAAAATGACCCCAGGGCGTACGGATAGGGTTAAAGAATCCAGACTACCGTCAAGAGACAGAATAAAAATGTACGTGAGGACAGCAGATGAGAGCATCCATATATCATCATACATCCCTCTGTGGATGGCCTTTACACACACAGGACAAGAATTCTTTCATTAGGAGCATATTTCTACACGACACGCGTCACATCAGTTGTTAAGTATATGAGAATGCTGCAGTGGGCTGGGACAGACAAAATGGATACACAGTGGAGGGGAAAAAATCTTTGATTTCATTAACACGATAGCACATATCTTTCAAAGAATTCTGAGGACATCAACTGCCAACATTCCTGCAGATTTCTACAACACGCCGAAGTCGTCACTTCTTAGACGACGAGCACAAATCAATACACGATTTCTATGCAAGATCAAGAAGTACAATAACACATAGTACACACACACGACAAAAACCCCAAGTGACTAAAAACGTATTGTGACTACAAGCAACCTCACAACGTGCGTGGAAAACATTTGTGTTCACAATAACTCAATATTTCTCGACTCAATCTTTCCGTCTCTAACCACCCTCACCAAAAACACACCAAAAAAATGAAATATTAAAACCTACATTTGATAGTCAGCGCAGATCAATTATCACACCATTCAAGACACAGACACAAGTTTTGATTATAAATTGACTCTTTAGTTTTAGTAAGAGTTTTACTGCCCTTGCAACACAATACGGTCATAGAAGTGCCGAAGATTAGAAGTGTTACAAGAGAGTAAATTGACTCTGATGCGTAAGTTTCCAGTCAGATGACTCGTAATAATCGCAACGACAGACATTTCCATCCCCACTCGTGTGGGTACAGCAATCTCTTCACAGCGAGACACAAAAAGGACACACGTGGAAAAAGGGTAAGGCAAAAACGTTATCACAACCTCTTGAGAGAAACATACTAGAGCTGCAGACACAGTGGTCCAGGACATAACCTTGGCAAAACCAAGAAAAATTTTTAATCCAGTATCTAGAGATTTCCCCCCTAGAAGAAATTCTCAGGTCCCGCGGAATTTGCGGTATCAGGGTTTTTAGTTTTACTGTACTTTCAAACCAAAACCCAAAGGGCTCCCAAGTTAAAAAGCACTGCTGCTAGCTGCCAGAAGATCATAGCTGTTGGGAATTCACCTAGTCTTTTTTTTGTCGCAAGAGTTCTACGGCACTTGCAACACAATAAGGTCATAAAAGTGCCGAAAATTAGAGTTAGAAGTGTTACAAAAGAGTAACAAACACAAAAAAGGAGGAGAGACAAGAACGACAGATGTTTGTTTGGAAAGAAGGAGCAAACCACACCAGAGCACCCTCCAACCACCCACTCACCTAGTCCGACCAGAGTAAAGAGACACACATCAACCAACAAAATAACATACATTTAGTGGTACAAGGAAAAAATACAAAACCGATGGGCGTCCCGTGGGGGCAGAGTGTTCAAGCAGCGCAGCAGTGACCCGATAACTCAGGACTAAAACTTTTGTTGACAGATACCACACAGACACACACAAACACACACACACACACACACACACACACACACACACACACTTATTTGCTTCTGGAAACACAATTGTAAGCACAAAAATTCCACGCAGCTTTACAAAGACAAACACAATGCTGCACACCCAGACACACAATATGCTACATGCACACACACACACACACAATAATATGCTCAGCACACAAAGAAAAAAAACAACGACCAGAAGAGCATAAAGGCCACAAATCATGCGTAGAATTAGAAGATCATCATTATCACCATCATCATTATCATCATCATAATACAAACAATCACCATCGTCATAATACACACGTACAAACAGAAAATGCCATTTCTCCAAGGTTTATCATGTCATGTCATGGGCGTGAAGGGTCAACTGTACACACATTTTGTCGCGTTCTTTGTACAAATGTACACATCGGATCCAGCGACGCACACCCTAGAACTAGCAATGTAATGTACGCGCTGGAACAAGCAAACACACCGGAACTAGCAAAGTACACATCAGAACCAGTACATGTAATACAACACACCAGAAAGAGCAATGCAAAAGCTGGAACCAGCAATATAACACGCCCCAGATCTAGCAATGTACACGCTGGAACCAGCAATGTAACACGCCCCAGATCTAGCAATGTACACGCTGGAACCAGCAATATAATACACCCCAGATCTAGCAATGTACATGCCTGAACCAGCAATATAACACACCAGAACCAGCAATATAATAGGCCCCAGATCTAGCAATGTACACGCTGGAACCTGCAAACTCCTCTTGTCAGGTCAGGGAAGGTCTCTTCTGTTTCAGTAGCAAGAGTTGTTTTTTTATAGCACTTGCATCAAACACAATAAGGTCATCGTGCAAGTGCCGAAGATTAGAGATGTTACAAGAGAGTAACAAACATCTTTTAAAAAAGGAGGGAGGATGAGAGATAAGGACGATAGATCATGTTCGCTAGGAATCTAGGAAAGAAGGAGAAAACCATACCAAAGCACCTGCCAACCATCCGAAAGGTCTCTTCTCTCCAACACAATCAGAGATAACTCAAACTGTCTATAATAAATTACCTCAAGCATTATTCTAAAATACTAAATACAGTATAACACCCATAGATCCAACACAGAAGACTCGAAATCACGCATCCGTCGAACTGAGCCTGAGGTCCAGCTTTTTTTTCTTTCTTTCTTCTTTATCTTTGTAAGATATCCCTCAAACTACGGAGCTCTCGAACCAACGAGGCTGGTCCCTCCTAGTTTAACGTCCGTCTCCGATAGGACTGAGCCAAGTGGGAAGTTCCTGTAAAGTGCCTTTCCCAAGGACACAACGTCGGACCGAGCTGAGGCTCGAACCCCCAACTCGCAATCTCATGATTACGAGTCCCGTGGCCTAACCATTAGGCTACCGACGCCACTGAGCTATCAGTGTTATACTGAACATAAAACAAAAATGTAATTACGTATATACATTTTATTATATGAAGACTACAGGGGGAAAAACGACGGTAGTCACAAACTGGAAATTGTGAGGGTGCCAATTTGAAAAGCTTGTGGACTCAACAGTTCATATTTGTTTGACCGGTGGTTTATTGTTAAGTGTTGTTGAATGGGAAATCTAACAACAATAATCAACCAACAGTTGAACAGAAATACAGTTATGAGTCAACAAGCTTTCAAAATTGGCATCCTCACAATTTTTAGTTTGTCACTATCGTCGTTTTCTCCCCTGTAGTCTTTTATATATATATATATATATATATATATACCATATATATAATATATATATAAAAAGCCCACAATTGTACAGTGAACTTTTCCATCCGTCCCGGTGGGCTGGTAGACAAAATGTACAGAGACTACACAACAAGCCAGAAACTGGGAGACTTTTGATGAGTAAAGCGACACGACGCGTCTGCCGTGAAACAGGCTCTATATACATAATACTAGGAACGTACGCACGGTATATGTAATAATATGTACAGCTTACAAATCTGTACCAAACAATAAATACAAGAAATTAAAAAAAAAAAGAAAAAAAAAAAAGAAAAACCTGCACGCACTATTCATCAGCAGGAAAAAAAAATTAATAAAGCTCAGGCAAATGTTTAATCAAATTGATGATAATAAGTTGTTTACACCCTTTACTTAAGAGACAGTTTTAAAGCACGAGGAAACCGTCATAGTATAGAAGACTACTGCGACTCTCATCTCATGCAGCCAGCACACACATCCACAACGACATTTAGAGGGCTCCCAAGTAAACTATGGTAAGTCAAGTTTTTCAAATTTTACAGGAGAGACAAAAAAAAATTAATTTTCTTGAGCGTTTTGGGTGGATAAACTTCCTTTTCATAAGGGAGCCTACAAATGCCATGACAGACATTCGACTCCCTTATTAAAATGAAATTTATGCACTCAAAACACTTCAAGAAAATCCGTTTTTTTGTCTCTCCGGTTGTTGTTGTTAGCGATCCAGTAGCATCTGAGCATTAACCCTTCTGCATGATGCCATTCAGTAATAGCTGCATGTCTGTTCTTATAGTTGTTTTGAGGAGTAGAGGCAGTTAGAAGTGTGGGGTAGCTTGGGAAAAAAACATCCCCTTGTCTCTGCGGTAAAATTATAAAAAAAGCGACTTGCCATAGTTTACTTGGCGGCTCTCGAATTTATCGAGTCACAAAAGTGACCTACATCACCATCATGCCCAATGTCTACACTTACACACGAACGGAGAAGAATCACCGTAAAAAGTGGAAACGTCTTTTCTACTACTATCGATTTCAATACAGTACAGACACTTTCAAAAGTAAAAATTACATTTTTTCTATTCAAATAAATAATATAAAAGTAACAAAAACTTAGCTCCTTTTTCCGCGGAGCACCCATTTGACATTTTGTTGCCGAGGTCAACCAATCTCTTTGAACAGCTTAGAACTACTACATTCGTTTTAGTAAGAGTTTTACGGCACTTGCAACACAATAAGGTCATATAAGTGCCGAAGATTAGAGGTATTACAAGAGAGTAACAAACACAAAAAAGAAGGAGGGGAGATAGAGATGATAGATTTTTTATAAGTTGAAAGAAGAAGCAAACTACATCAGAGCACCCGCCAACCATAAATTGAAAGAAGAAGCAAACTACATCAGAGCACCCGCCAACCACCCACCTACTTTACATTCCTCGGCAAATTCATTATTCTGACAACTTAAACGTAAAACCGCGGCTACAATTCTCTCACTTTTGCACATAATAAAATATTGCTTCAACATTACAGAAAAACTGAGTATTTTATTGCATTCCAAATTTTACAAAACAAAAGCCAAAAAAAAAGAAAGCCATATGTGAGGCAGCTTGGTGGAATCAGGCTCTCGTCAAAATAATCAAAGTGAAGAAACTTGCATTTTTCCGCAGGTTTGTGAATTTTTATCAAATTTTTGTTTTTTCGCTCAACACCTTTCATGCACATTAAAGAACTCATTTCTGTGTGGATTTTCCTGAAAAACATTGATTAAAGGCACAAAAAAATGTAAATTTTCAGTTACCACGGACTCTTAAGCTAAGGAAATAACTAATCTTTCGCGGCCATTTTCTCACTAATTTTACCTCTGAAAAAACAGGTGACCGCCACCTCCTTCATTTGCAAATATCTCGACTTGTATTCAAGATAAATTGATATTGTTTTCATCCCAATAAAGGCAAGTGAACAAGCTTTAAGATGATACCCATAACTCTACATGCCCAAATATTGACGAGAGCCTGATTCCACCACGATGCCTCGCGTTTACTTCCATAGTAGTACAAGGAAGTAAAAGTAAATGTCTCACCACTAGCAGAGGTACCACTGACGACCTCTCACTACAAGAAAGAACCTGACACAAAACAGCTGACCACAAACTGTTGATTCTTCTCATTAGAGAGTGAATTAAATATCTCTTATAAAGAGAATAAAATATCTATCTAATTTCTAAAATCCATCATATCGCCAAGAGGCAGCACCAATATTGACTTCTCCCTCTCCTGACACGCACCTACTACACTACAACTACAACTTTTCACACTACTGCCACCATAGGTCGGAGGAATCTGGCCGGCGACAAAAAAACCCACCAAAAAAAACCCCACACACATTAACTCGCGACCTCAGGGCTTTCTTGTCGTATTTCCATTTTTTTTTTTAAACAATGAAAATGTAACTTCTTCTTCTGTAGCTCCCTCTTTGTTATGAACTGTTTTTGCTGTTATTAAAAATGGAGATAGGACAAGAAAGCGTGGAGGTCGTGAACTCAGCCAGCAACAGACTTCCACAGAGCCAACTCTCTTACTCTTACCCGGCAAGGGAAACTTTCAACGATCCAATCTGTGGCCAGGAAAATCTACCCTTGTAAGTTGTTTTAGTAAAAGTTTTACGGCACTAGCAACACAATAATGTCATATAAGTGCTGAAGATAAGAGGTGTTACAAGGGAGTAACAAACACAAAAAAGACGGACGGGAGACAAAGACAATAGATGTTTGATAGGAAAGAAGAAGCAAACCACACAAGAGCACCCGCCAACCACCCACACAATCTACCCTGAACAAGGTTGCTTTGTTAAGAAATTTTCATCACCGGAAGCATGATAACAAAACAAAAATTTTATAAAAAGAATGTTTAAAAAAAAACAAGAAACAAATGACATGTATTGCGGTTCCACAACTATACAGGCCGGCAAGACGAACAGCACACTCTGCCATCATTTCTAAAAATAAAGTATACATGTAGTTTTTACAGGTTTACCGCATAGCTAAAATACTGAATGTCATTACCAAGAAAACATTAAAATTTGCTTTAATAAAGATGGTAAGGAAGTTACAAAGCAAAATTGTATTCTTAAAAATACTGCACTTGGGATGTTTGCAAAAAGTCTGTTTTCTAGGTAACAGCATTCACCTCGGGGTTTGTTCATTTTTGTCTTCCCTGTAAAACAGTAAAAACTGCACATACAGTACAGCGCTTTTAACCCTAGCCCACTTGTACGTCGTAATTTACCATTGTACCCATACGACGTGGGGAACTCTGTGCCACCACTTAACCCTATCCGTACGTCGTAATTTACTATCGTATCCATACGACGTGGGGAACTCTGTGCCACCACTTTCCAAAGAGGAAATTTACTCGTTGATCCAATCTGTACGCTTTGCATAGCAGTCTGTCAAAATGATTTTTTTAGAAATACCGAAATTTTCAAAGAGGTCTTCGCCTCGAAAAATGGTTACCCTTCCAATTAGGCTATATGCTATAGTCTGCTTCTCACAAAAGTAGAGTTTTCAGCCATGAGAGCAAAATTTTCCATATCGATATTATCGGCTTTAGGGCGGGGTAAGACAATACTCTGTCACCCACCGCGATAAAAATAAATCGTGTTAAAAAGAATGTAATCAAATATACATAAATAACCACACAAAAAAAGTTTAAACAACAAAATTTGATCGTAGCAAAGTAGTTGAAACAATTAATTACGAAAACAAGAGTACGCTATTTTTACAGCAATAATTATTATCAAAATAAAAAAAAACAAAAGCGCACGTCGTAGAGGTGTAAAATAAATAAGAGCCATCTAATATACAGCTTAAGTGGTCATCCAATATACAGTAATACGGCCAAGTCGTCAACGCGGGCTTTGACTGAGGTAAAACAGGAAAAATCACCTTCCAGAAATATCATCACCTGGGAGTCAACAAGAAAACAGTAAGGTAGTCACGGCACGCCCTCCCCTCCACACGCGCACAGAACACAGAGAACCATCAACGATTTATTTATTTATAGAGGTACGGCATGCCCTCCCCTCCACGCACACAGAACGCGGAGGACCATCAACGATTTATTTATAGAGTAACCGCACGCCCTCCTCTCCATGCACACAGAACACAGAGAACCATCAACGATTTATTTATAGAGGCACGGCACGCCATCCCTTCCACACGTGCACAGAACACGGAGAACCATCAACTATTTGTTTATAGAGGCACGGCACGCCCTCCCCTCCACACGCGCACAGAACACAGAGGACCATCAACGATTTATTTATTAAAGAGGCACCAGCCATCCATGTCCAAGTGCTGCGTTAGCCAGAACACAGAGAACTCCACATACGGAGCTTGGGTTTTTTTCAGTATTACACCCTTTTCCATACAGTTTAGGGTGTAGTGTAGTAGTACAAGAAGCCTTTTCAATACAATTTTAGTTTTAGTACGAGTTTTACAGCACTTGCAACACAATAAGGTCATATAAGTGTTGAAGATTAGAGGTGTTACAAGAGAGTAACAAACACAAAAAAGGAGGAGGAGAGATAAAGACGATAGTTGTTTGATAGGAAAGAAGAAGCAAACTACACCAGAGCACCCACTTTCCATACAGTTTAGGGTGTAGTAGAGGAAGAGGCAGAACCAGAAAAAAAAACATAATAATAATCATGTCCATCAAGTCTAAATATAAAGGGGCAGCCAGGAGTCATTTCTTTTGTTTCAGTAGAGGTTTTACGGCGCTCGCAACTGCACAAGGTCATATGAGCGCCAAGGCGTGGATGTCGACAGAGAAGTCCTTACAGGGAATCAGACTTACTCTGCTCATCTCTCTAGCTTCAACAGCACAAAGTCAGCTTTGCCTGTCAAGGCACCCCGGAAATAGCGGGTCACAAGGGAGTGACAAACATACAAAAGAAGTAGAGGAAAAATGACGATAGTAAGGATGCGGAAAGAAAAAGCAGCAGTTCCCTGTTGCAATTCAGGCACAGTTATGATCATGACATTGATGAATCAGTCCATTTACAATTCTACTGTGCATAAGAACAGGTTAATGTCCCCGCTTTGGGAAAGGCCTAAATTAACTTCAGTCAGTAGCACCGCCCCAGGGGGGTATGTGAAATAGGTGGTGGTGGTGGTGGAGGTTTACAAGGGTTTTAAAAAATGGTCAAATCTTTCTGCAAAAGGAAAGAGACGTGCTTCGACGCATTTTCAAACCAGCCACTGACTCTATATCATATCCTGTGAGCGGCTCTGCTGGTCTGAGATTTTACACAGGAGTCCAACACACCTCAGCTAAACAGCTCGCTAAATATACTCAGAATAAATTGCCCAACGACAACAGCTTACGCTACACTCACTGACGTCTGTGCTGTAGCAGTTAGATGCTTCGTTACCGCACGCACGAGACACCTGAGTTCCATTCCAAAGTAGGACGAATTTTTATCGAGTACCTCCGTCTTTCTACTGGCAGGTTGTATCCTTCCCCACTCGAGGTTGGCGCTGATAACAAGGAGGATCAAAGCCTGCTCCTAATGACCTAAACTGAGTCAATAAGGGTGTAAAACACTTACATTTTTTTTTTGTTTAAAACCTCACCTTGTGTTGAGCAATCGTGCCAAATTTTTAAAAAAATAAATAGGAAAAGAATTCAAACTAAGAAATTTTTCAGGAAAGAAACGCAGTCAACCCGATCCTGCTGTGAAGTACCTTCTATGCCACAAACGGTAGCATTTCACATCTCAATGACCATCAACAGAATACACAATACAATACACAGGCTGGCCTTAAAATAACCGTTTTGTCGTTTCAAATACGACGTTAGCAACATGGGGTGGCAGTAAGCAGCATGGGCATTCACAATTTCATATCAATAGATAAAAACAGTAAAAAAAAAACACCAAAAAAAGTTCATACTGTGATCTTTTCCTCCTCCTCTGGACCTTATTCAAAGAGCATTTCTCCCGAGCAAAAAAGACAAGACAGCAAACATTATTAATTAATTAATAGCCACCATTACTCACATGCCCCAGCATTTCTATTGCTGTTTTCTTGCCATTTCACACAAGTCTGCCCACACACACCCACACACATAACCACACAGGTCTGCACACACACACCCACACATACACACACACATAACCACACAGGTCTGCACACAAACACCCACACATACACACACACACACACACACACAGACACAGGTAACCACACAGGTCTTCACACACGCACACACACACACACAAACACCCGGGCCTCGGCTCCGACAGACTCCAGCATACAGGACAGGAGAGCCTCAAAACCCCGACTTTACATTTGCCATGAGAGACTTCTTCCCCGCTGCAAATGTCTTCTCTTCACCGTCTGTGCACTTTGGGCTGTTGCACCAGTCAAATCAGCTGAAATAATAATAATAATAATAATAATAATAATAAATGAATTTATAATGCGGTAGAATGCACAAAAAGAGCTCGGTGGCGCTTACAAAAAAAACCCACACACACACACCACAAAAGCTCTAAAGCTCAGTATCGCTACGACATGCATAAATCTAAAAAACAAAAACAAAAAACAGAACATTTTTTGGGTCAAATTCATGCTGAAATCATAACAATTCTATAACTATGGGTTTTTAAGCATTCATTTTATACTTTTTAAAACGTACAAAAACTCGCTTGTTATGTACCAGTTAAATTTTCTTTTAGTACATTTCACACCTTTATTTTGAACTTCCAAACACAATGCAACATTGTCAAAATATTTGAGCATTCATTCATTTTGACCAGTCTGAAATCTAGCTTCAGCAATTTAGATGTCTGTCCTCTATGACCATTTTCAACTTCCTCCAAGAAAGAACTTCTTAACTCCTTATATAACATCAAATTTTCTGAGTTTAAAAAAAAACAACCTTATTCATTCCATTTTATTCATCAAAATAATTTTCCTATAAACTGTCTATCTTGTTGACAATTATGAGACAGCGTCCATTTTTATTTTTTTTTGCACACAAATGTATAGCATCATTCACACAAACAAGCATAATTTGGATTGGTAGTAACAAAACTTTTTAAGTTTTTGTTTTAGTAGTAAGTGTCTTACGGCACACAATAAGGTCACATAAGTGCTGAAGAATAGAGGTGTTACAAGAGAGTGACAAACGCAATAAAGAAGATGGGGTGATAAAGACGATAGAGGTTTGATAGGAGAGAAGGAGCAAACCACACCAGAGCACCCGCCAACCACCCACCAAATTGTAAAAAGTATACGGGCCTACCTCCAAACATTGCGCCTAGTTGTGCCGTGAGGAATCGTAAGACTCCGACACACCACTCGCGTCTGCACCATCGTAGCCATTGGTCGTTTCCTCCACATCGTCGTTCTCGTCATCCTCGTCCAAAAGATTAGCCATGGACGGAGCTTGAGACTCCTTCAGGCTGTGGCGTGGTCAAGGAATCGTCACACTGACTTTGTCGTTTGCTTTAGTAGAGGTTTTACGGCACTCGCAACTGCATAAGGTCATATGAGCGCCAAGGGGTGGATGTCAACAGAGAAGTCCTTACAGGGAATCGGACTTTAAACTCTTGTACCAAGTATTAACTTATATAGGAAAAGACAGATTTACTTTGTTTTATTTTTTCTCACAGCACTAGTATACACACAGCAGAACTTTATTCTTTAAGTTTATGTTTTAGTTAGAGTTTTACGGCACTTTCAACACAATAAGGTCACATAAGTGCTGAAGATTAGAGGTGTTACAAGAGAGTATCAAATACAAAAAAAGAAGGAGGAGAGATCAGGACAATAGATGTTTGATAAGAAAGAAGGAGCAAACCACACCAGAGTACCCACCAACCACCCACTTAGAACTAACTTAATTTACACCAGAGTAATCAGAACATTAATAATAATAATAATATTATAATATATAACATTTACATAGCGTATTTCAAAAAATAATATTGGAATACCCATTATCAAAACCTTTCGTACTACTTCCTTTCATACCCATTATCAAAACCTTTCGTACTACTTCCTTTCTTCTCATGCAACACACACACACACAGACACACACACACACACACACACACACACACAGACAATTTTCATTCAGACGTAGGCACAGAACAACTATAACAAAAATAACACAAAAAGGGTTATGAAGGATAGGCCTGTCGGAACACTAGCCAAACAGAAAACCGACTACCCCAAAGGATACATTTGCTGAGCCGTTTTCTTCTTCCTCTTGAGGAAGAACCTCCTGGCCAGAGCGGCAAACTGCTTCCTCGACGCTGAAACACAAGTGGAGAAGTTTTAGTTTTATAGTAGAGGTTCTACGGCGCTCGCAACTGCATAAGGTCATATGAGCGCCAAGGGGTGGATGTCAACAGAGAAGTCCTTACAGGGAATCAGGCTTACTCTGCTCACCTCTCTAGCTTCAACAGCACAAAGTCTGCTTCGACTATCAAGGTACCCCGGAAATAGCGGGTCACAAGAGTGTGATAAACATAAAAAAAGAAGTAGAGGAAAAATGACAATAGTAAGGATTAGGAAAGAAAAAGCAGCAGTTCCCTGTTGTAGATCAGGCACAGTTATGAGCAAAAACGTCTGTGAGCCAACAACACCACAGAATAAGACACAATAGCCATGATTAGGTCTCAACACAGAGAATAAATCGCACTAAAGATTAAAACATGATGATTTCATAAGAGTCCGCCTCCAGTCAAAGACCGCCTCCAGTCAAAGACCGCCTCCAGTCAAAGACCGTCTCCAGTCAAAGACCGGCTCCAGTCAAAGACCGGCTCCAGTCAAAGACCGCCTCCAGTCAAAGACCGCCTCCAGTCAAAGACCGCCTCCAGTCAAAGACCGTCTCCAGTCAAAGACCGCCTCCAGTCAAAGACCGTCTCCAGTCAAAGACCGTCTCCAGTCAAAGACCACATAAAAAATAAAAAGTACATTTTAAATAAAGGCACAAAAAACTGACAACTCAAAAGCAAAACAAAAACCTACATTTGACAATGCTGCACGGAGGCATTATTCAAAAACCCCAAACTTACCAAATGTTTTACCAGAAAGAAAACTGAAATCATCATGCTGACAGAATACTTAATAACTATCCTGAATTTCTAGTACTCTGAATGAGGTCAGTGTATACACAAATCTTTCCAGTTTGACTACATATTATATGAAGTGTGCTGACAAAATGAGTTACTTCTCCCATTCAAGCCTGATGGAAACAGAATATCATCCTTATAGGTGAAGCTTTTACAATTTATAAGTATGAAATAATAAAAGGAATGTTATAGTTTAAGAATTGGCATCAATAGAAATTCTACTAATTTGACCCCTGTGTCGATTTTTGGCCAATATCTCCATTTGTGGATTGCGAGAAGCAACTCATTTTGTCAGCACGCCTCACATTATTATAAAAAAGAAACCTACTGTTGTCGACGTTACTCAGAGGCACAGACAAATGATCAAAATTTTTTCCTAACAGAAAGAAATGGACCATACTTCTAGATATTTTTTGTCCACGTAGAATTTCCATTTACGCTTTACGCGATCAATGTCAGAGTGTACACAGTCTTTCCAGTTTGAAAAATTCCCAATGTGTTTACAAATTATCGCTACCTCAGAAACACATACAAAGTTCTATCTGCTCAGTACCTAGTTTTGAGAAATTTGACATCAAAGATTTTGCGTTTCACACCACGTCAAGCTTTTACCAACGTAATTCTTTGAATATCTTGATAACAACTCCATATGGTCGCTTTTAAGCACAAGGGGGCTATCACGAAAAATGTTGTTTTGAGAAAATCGAAGTTTTAAAGTTTTTGGATCCTTATTCAGTCTTTTTAAAAGACAAGGGGAGTTTTCTCTATAACCAAACAAATAGATACACATCAAAGAAACCAAACTTCTCCTATAGGTAGGGCAATGCCCACTTTTGAAGAAGGTCAAGATTTCTGGAAACCCCCGAAATCTGGGTTAGCCTGCTTGTCCTTAAAAGCGACCATATAATCTTACGATTTTGATAGATCAGATAGAACATTTACTTTGGTTTCTGACCTCAAGGTCTTAGTGACTCAAAAACGGCCAAAAATGTCAAGATAGAACTTTGTACCTCTAAGGTAAAGAAGTGACAATGCAGAAACAAACATTCACAAGACCAACCTCTGCTCATATTTTTCAACTTTTTCCTCAACTCCACGTCCTCGTTGACAGGGGGAGGTAACTGTTGGCTGAACGGGAAAGCCTCGAGAGTGTCTTGCCGATCATCGCCATAGCCCTCTGTGAAGAATATAAAGGAATCGCACAATCATTCCACACACTTCAGACTTCCATCTTGCAATCAACCCACAATAACCGCTATGACAGAGCTGCCAACCCCACTGGCCACAAAAAGTGTAAGATTCTTAGCTAAAAAAGTATAAGATAAATGCTGTTTCTGGAAATTCGAAGAAAATCGAACTTACAAGTTTTTGGATCCTTATTCAGTCTCTTTAAAAGACAAGGTGAATTTTCTTTATAACCAAAACAAATATACACACCAATGAAACCAAACTTCTCCTATAATGCCCACTTTTGGTGTAGGTCAAGATTTCTGGAAACCCCTGAAATCTGGGTCGGCCCGCTTGTCCTCAAAAGCAACCATTTAGCAAGCCATAGAATAAATGCCCATAATATAGATAAAGAAATCGACAGAAAAAAAAAAAAAGAATTGTAGGACTCTGTGAGCCGTGGCCAGAAAACATCCACGTAAATAACATTCCACATCATCACAGTAAATATGTCAAGACACGCTCGTCAATTTTTGGACATGTGGAGTAATTGGTATCATCTTAATTAAAGCTTGTTCATTTGCCTTGATTTCAGTCAAAAGAGTACTCATCTATCATGAATAGAAGTCGAGATATTTGTGATTGGCGACTTTCTAAGCTTGAGAGTACTTACAAACTGCAAATTAACATTTCTGTGTCTTAAATCAATATTTTTCAGTAAAATCCAAACAGAAATGTGGTTTTAAATGGACCTTAAAGGTGCTGAGTCACAAAACAAAAATTCGATAAAAATTGTCAAACGACAGAAAAATGCCAGTTGCTTCGATTTCATTATTTTGACGAGCGCCTGATTTCACCACGATGCCTCACATATAGAAAAAAAAATCGACAGCAAAAAAAAAAAAAAAAAAAAGAACTGTAGGATTCTGTGAGCCATTGCCAGAAAACACATCCACGTAAATAACATTCCAGTTGCAATTCTTTCACATCATAATAATAGTAATAATAATAATAAATGACATTTATATATCACTCAACACCGATTAAAGTAAACAGGCTCTGAGTGCTTTTTAAAAAAATAAATAGAGGGCTTTATGGCACTCGCATCTGCATAAGGTCATATGAGCGCCAAGGGGTGGATGTCAACAGAGAAGTCTTTACAGGGAATCAGACTTACTCTGCTCTCCTCTCTAGCTTCAAAGGCACAAAGTCTGCTTCGACTATCAAGGCACCCCGGAAATAGCGGGTCACAAGAGAGTGACAAACATACAAAAGAAGTAGAGGAAAATGACAATAGTAAGGATTAGGAAAGAAAAAGCAGCAGTTCCCTGTTGTAGATCAGGCACAGTTATGAGCGTGACATGAATCAGCCCATTTACAATTCTACTATGCTTGAACGAGAAATGTCCCCCCTTTGGGAATGGCCTAAAGACACTACAGTCAGTGGCACTGCTCCGGGGGGATCTGAGTGCTTTACAATAGAGTACAACGCACATCATCACAGTAAATACCTATGAAATTGTCAATATTTTCGTCAGGGCTGAACGGCGCCGAGACAGGTTCTGGTTCTGCAGGAGGAGGGTCCGGCTTAGTCTTCTCCGTTTCCACACTTCGCTGATCTGAAACGACGTAGAAGAACCAAATAAATTAGGTAATGAAAGGAGAGAAAATATCACTTGCTAAACTCAAAACATTTTGATTGCCTGCTTCTCTTTTTAGGGTTAGTAAGTGTTTTACAGCACTTGCAACACAATAAGGTCATATCACTCTTATCAGTGCCAAAGATTCGAGGAGTTACAAGGGAGTGACAAACACAAAAAAAGGAGGGGAGAAAAGGACAATGGATGTTTGATAGGAGAGAAGAAGCAAACCACACCAGAGCACCCGCCAACCACCCCCAATCATATTTTATTGTGAAGTACCAGAGGTGGACGCTATAGAATTTGATTTTTTATTTTCATAATCAATATTATCACAAATTGTGTTAGTATCCTTAAAGTGCGAGCGCGGGAGGGGGGAGGGGGGTGGTACTGGGAACTACTGCTTTTTCTTACTATCGTCATGTTTCCTGTCCTTCTTTTGTATGCTTGTCACACTCTTGTGACCCCCTATTTCCGGGGTGCCTTGATAGCCTAGAAAGCCTAGAACTAAAACAAATATAAACAAACAATGCAAAGCTTTTAGTGTTCCACATTCCAATTTTCTTCTTCAAAGTGTTGAACTAGAAAGAAAAAAAAAGAAAAAGAAAAAAAAAAGCCTGTGGAAAACATGACAAGCCATCTCCTACCTCTTTCCAAGGTCATCATAAACATGCGGTCGCCCCGCAGCTCCTGTAAAAACTCGCTGTTCTGCAGCATGATGGCCAGGCGCTCGTCCTCCAGGTACTGCGCCAGGTCGGGGTCAAGGTCGCCAGAGGTCATGCGGCGCCGCCGCTCGTTCTCCTTGAACCTCTCCTGTAGGATGTCGGAGCTAAACTCGTGCTGGGCCAAACCCTAGACCGCAAGAACGAAACATAATGTGAAGCGTGTAGACAAAATGAGTTACATCTCGGATTCAAGTCTTTAGAAAATAGATACATCACGCTTATAGGTAAAGTTTTTACAATTTATAAGTATGAAATAATAAAAGACAGGTTATAGTTAAAGAATATGGCATCAATAGAAAATCTACAAATTTCACCCGTCTGTGAGCATGCGTAAGAGTGTGTGTGCGTAGACACGTACGTGTGCGTGCCAAAAGTAAGCAAACTCACCGAAGGGTGCAAGGTCTGTGATCTCTTGGGCAGACCCTGCTGACCGGTGTGTCCGGCGAAGGAGAGCGACCGGTGCGGCTTGTGGGTGGACGACCGGTGCCGCGTGGACTGACTATGAGGCACGGTGCTGGACCCCTGACCAATCGCTGACGTCGGCGACGATGAGAGAGGGTAGAACTGGGGCCGCTCTGGCCCGACCGCAGACATTGCTCTGAGCAGGAAAAAAAAAGAGTTCATTAACCCTATCCATACACCCTGGGGCCATTTTGTTACATACCCCCGGGGTTGTATTCTTCACATTTTAGAATACTTCTAGTACGAAGATCTCTTTGAAACTTTCAGTATTTCTCAAAAAATCATTTTGACAGACTGCTAAGCGAAGCGTATGGATCGGACTAACGAGTAAATTTCCTCTTTGAAAGTGGTGGCACAGAGTTCCCCACGTCGATGGATATGATAGTAAAACACGATGTACGGATAGGGTAAAGTGGTGGCACAGAGTTCCCCATGTCATATGGATATGATAGTAAAACACGATGTACGGATAGGGTTAATTAGTTTATTCCAAGACTTCCACAAAGGACACTGTGGAAGACACTCATGGTCAGGAATAAAGACAAGACAAGACAGAAAAAAGTACAACAGTTGCCCAAAACAAGAACCAACCCTTGCAAAATTGTTTCTGCAACTATCACTGACGTGCAACTTTCGCATTTAGAAAAGTTCAGAAAACATTTTTGTTAAGTTAACAGATCTTTGAGATGGGCGGGGGCGGGGAGGGTATTTAAGTATACCTTTAGTAAGAGATTAACGACCCTTGCAACACAATAAGGTAATATTAGAGCTGAAGATTTGAGGTGTTACAAGAGAAAGAAAAAAAAGGAGAAGAGATAAGAACTAGATATTTTTGATAGGAAGGAAGGAGCAAAGCACAGCTGAGCACCTGTAGTCACCTATGGGGTAAATCTACAAAATAAAAGTACTCTCTAACATACTACACACAAAGAAGGTGGTAATAAAAACATAGAAACCCCAAGCGACGTACACACCTGTGCAAATGAGGGCCGTGTTTTCCACCGTAGCGGGCAGGGCCAGAGCTGGACAGGGATGGGCTGATTCGCAAAAAGTCGTCGGGTAAAGTGCCCAGCATGGGCGGGTTCCAGTTTCTAAACGCTGGCCTCTTTCCACCGGAGCTTTGCTGAGGACACGCAATGATACAAACCGGTCACACAAATGGTCATATTCTGTCGGTCCGAAAGATGGTAACATATTCTCTAATCAGATAGATTGTCATAATATTCTCTCAATTACATAGATGGTCATATTCTCTCAATCACATGGATGGTCATATGTGAGGCAGCGTGGTGAAATCAGGCGCTCGTCAAAATAATGAAAGTCAAGAAATTGGCATTTTCCCGCAGGTTCGGTAATTTTTATCGAAGTTTTGTTTTTAGTTCAACACATTTCATGGACATTAAAGAGCAAATTTCTGTGTGGATTTTACAGAAAAACATTGATTAGAGGCAGAAGAAATGTAAATTTTCAGTTTCCACGGACTCTCAAGCTAAGAAAATAACTCAACTTTCGCTGCCATTTTCCCGATAATTTTACCTTTAAAGCCAGACGATCCTCACCTCCTTCAATCACTCATATCTCGACTTCTATTCCACATAGATGGATGTTAATTTTCACCCAAAGCAATGAAAATGGACAGGCCTTAAGTTGATACCATCAACCCCGTATGCCCAATAATTTACGAGAGCCTGATTCCTTCCACCGCATTGTGCCACATAATCTCTCAATCAGAACGTTTGTCATATTCTCTCAATCAGAACGTTTGTCATATTCTCTCAATCATCCTCTGGACTCGTTCGTTATGAGAGCTAGATATTTCAAACTGCATTATAATACATAAAAGTGTGAAGAAAGACAAGATGCACATATATTCAGTCATTAGGAAACGGGACTGCTTGTATATATCCTCTGGTCCATTTGTGATGAGCATGTAAGAAAGCTATACACACACAGGATAGACAAAAACAGAGCCAAACAAGACATGGAACAGAGCGATAACTGAGCCAAACAAGACATGGAACAGAGCGATAACAGAGCCAAACAAGACATGGAACAGAGCGATAACAGAGCCAAACAAGACATGGAACAGAGCGATGGGCAGAGGGGAAAAGGGACAGACAGAGGGGAAAAAAGATGGGGAAAAGGAGAAAAGAAGAGATGAGCAGAGGGAAAAATAGATAGGAAAAGGGGAAAAGAGATAGGAAGAAGGAGAAAAGTAGATGGGGAAAGCGGAAAAGAGATGAGAAGAGGGTGAAAAATAGATGGGGAAAAGGGGAAAAGAGATAGGAAGAGGGAGAAAAATAGATGGGGAAAGGGGAAAAGAGATGAGAAGAGGGTGAAAAATAGATGGGGAAAAGGGAAAAAGAGATGGGCAGAGGGAAAAATACATGGGAAAAGGGGAAAAGAGATGGGAAGAAAACAGGGAAAAGAGAAGGGCGGAGGGAAAAAATAGATCGGGCAAATAGGAAAAGAGACATTAGGCAGAGGTAAAAATAGATGCGTAAATAAATAGGAAAAAGAGATAGAAAGACAGGGGAAACAGAAACATTGTTACCTGTCTGTACGTAGATCTCCAGCGGTGCGAGCTTTTCTCGCCGCTCCCGTCCAAACTGAAATTGTTACTGTCCACCGAGCCTTTCCTCTGGGGCTTGAAGGACATATCCTCTGGCAAGGCTTCGTGCTGGCTGCCGGACGCAGACGCCAGCAAGTTCCTGCCCGGCCGCACCTTGTGCGGGGAGCTCTCCGAGAACTCCGCGCGCCGCCGGTGGTGGTTGGAAGATCGGGAGACGTGGTGGTGGTGAGTATTGTGGTGGTGGTGGTGGTGGCTGGAGTGGTGGTGGCCGGAGTGGTGACCTTTGGCGGAGTTGGCAGCCGACTGCGGCGCGGCAGGCGGGCCGACGGCGGCCAGCGAGGCGCTCGGGGCCGTGTCGGGACCCAGGTCGAGCAGATGCTGCATGGTGCCCAGCGCGGGCCGCGACAGGTGGCCGTTGCTGGCGGCGGCAGACGCACTGGGGGGCGTGCGGTGTCGGCTGCGGCTGTTGCTGCCTCCGCCAGCGCTGCTGCGGTGGTGGTGGGAGGTCAGGTGTGACTGTACGGCCTCCGTGTACGACGGCGGGCAGTCCTCCGAGTCCTTGGACTGGCCTTTGCCCTCGCTCGTCAACAGTTTCTGGAAAAGTTTTCAGTAAAAAAAAATATTTATTAAAAGTCCTTGGACTGGCCTTTGCCGTCACTCATAAACAGTTTCTGAAAAAACCTTCGTTAAAAAAAAGAACTATTCGTTCAAAGAGAAACTTTCTTGAATTTTAGTCATCTCAGTACACAAGTTTGAGCTTTTAGTTTTAGTAAGAATTTTACGGCACTTGCAACACAAGAAGGTCATATAAGTGCCGAAGATTAGAGGTGTTACAAGAGAGTAACAAACAAAAAAGAAGGAGGGGAGATAAAGACGATAGTTGTTTGATAGGAAAGAAGGAGCAAACCACACCAGAGCACCCGCCAACCACCCACGGTTTGAACTTTGATCATCCCGTTATACTAAAAGATTTTCTCACTCGTTTCCTCATAGATTTACCCAAAACAAAATCCCCTACAAAAACATGGAAACCAAACTTGAAACAGCAATGTTGACCTCAGTCCCAGATGAATTGAATTATCCTTGATGAAGTCCACTAAAAACTTTTTTTATTCTCAACTGTTTGAATTGAGAAAAGAGAGGACCTTTTGCATTTTTAACATCTCCCCCAGCCAAGTTTAGCCTTAAGTATAATACACTAGCTGGGTTTCCCGTTCGATGAACGGACTCAAAAGAATTGATTGTCAAGTCATTGAGGGATCAGTGTGGGCACTCCATGAGAACGGAAGCCTCACTTGTTTACAATAGCGTCTTACAAGACGGACTTTCCCAATATTAGACCTATAGGAAACTAATGAAAAGCTGAAAATTAAACTACAGTGACTTCAGGCTCCTCAGTACAACTGTGCACCCTTTGAATGAGGCTAAACCGCCATTATTTTTTTCAAATTCGAAAGATAAGTGGTTCGGAAGTTTTAGCCGGCTTAAGTGACGAACTTTCACAAATATAATATAGAGAGATTCTCACTAAGGCCAGTCAAGTGGAACATCCCACATGATGATTCACACCTGCTGTTTTCAACCCTCGAGACACAATAAAAAAGTTTTATTATCTGAAAATGCATGATGAGCATTAAGTGTCTCTGGAGATTTCAACACACATTATGATAATCCAAACAAGACTGCCAGATCTATGATCCACTTTTTAAAAATTTAAGCAAACTTCTGCCAAGTCTAAAAGTGACAAAAACGTCATTAAATGGGTCATTAAATCAAAACTAGCAAACTTATTTTGATAGTTCTTCATCTAATGAATGAACTTAACGTAAAAGAGACCTGTTTTCGGCAATTGCCGAAAAGTAATTTGATGTTGAAGTCGTTGTAAAGGAATGAGCCCGAGTTGCTGTCAGCGGCTCACCGGCACAGGGGTTCCAACCGCGAGCAGCTGGGAGCAGCTTGCTGGAGACAAAGAGTTAACCGAACCCCCCCCCCCCCCAGCAACCAAACAACCTACCCTTGTTGCCCGGGCTTCTCTGCTCAGCCGTCTGGAGGTCGACTGGGTCATCTGTTGCTGTTGCTGCAGCTGCACATCTCGCTCAACCGACATCAAAACGTGATCGGGCAGGTCGTCGTCTTCCTCGTCCTCCTCGTTACCTTCCGTGTCAATGTTCATGGTCAGGAGCTGGTCGATCGTCGCGTCCACCATCCCGTTGTTGGTCCTCAGAACGGCTTCTATCACTTCCTCGTCCGTTTCCGGGAACATGTGTCGAAAATCTGACATTGCCTGTCACAAAAACAGGACAAAGATTAGTTAGTTTTAGTAGAGGTTTTACGGCACTCGCAACTGCATAAGGTCAAATGAGCGCCAGAAGATTAGAGGTGTTACCAGAGGGTAACAAACATAAAAAAGAAGAAGGGGAGATAAGGACGATAGATGTTTCATAGGAAAGAAGAAGCAAACCACATCAGAGCATCCGCCAACTACCCACCCATCTCCTTCATTTGAAATATCTCGACTTGAACATTTAAGATATGGATAGTTTTGTCATCCAAATTAAATACAAGTAAACGAGCTTTAAGATGATACCAATAAAAGTCTACATGCCCAAAAATTGACGAGCGCCTGATTCCACTGCGTCGTGACACATCATAGAGATGCCAGAGAAAGAAAGACAATTTACCTGTACAACGAACAACATCTCACCTGATGGAATTCCAGCTGCCGCATGGGGCGCCCAGGCGGTCTCCCCGGAGACTCCTCTGCCTGGTTCACGCCCCGCATCCTGCTCAGCTGATCTGTCTCTGTCATGGCCGCTACTCCCTGCTATTTCTCAATCATGATGAAGCAACCTACAGGACAACAATAAGATAGTCAACAAAGAAATTTATTTTTTTGCTTATGAATGAGATCGTTTTAGTTCTAGTAAGTGTTTTACGGAACTTGCAACACAATAGGGTCATATAAGTGCTGAAGATTAGAGGTGTTACAAGAGAGTAGTAACAAACACAAAAAAGGAGGGGAAATCAAGACAATAGATGTTTGATAGGAGGAGGAGGAAAGAAAAGCAAACCACACCAGAGCACCCACCAACCACCAACTTGAATGAGATCAGATCCCAGCTTGGCTCTACTGTAAAGCGCATCTATAGACAGCTTGCTGTCGAGCAGGGATATCAATAATATCATGCCCTCTATACAAATGCTATTTATATAAAAGATTATTAAACACGCTATGAGTACTATGACTAACCGACCATTTGTGTCATTGTTTGCCTAAATATTCCCTCTATACTTTAGTCTCATTACTGTCATGACATTTGGGAACCAAAGGAAGGACTTCTATGACGAATGACCTCGGGATCGATAACAACAACAACAACAACAACTGGATCGACGAATGACCCCCCCAACAAACATCAAATTTGAATTTTATAGTTCAAAGAAGAGATCTAACCCAGGCCCAAACCCTGATCCAACCCCTACCAAAAACCCTCTAACCCTTTGCCTCTATTCTACTGTATTTCATACTGTCAATTACTGGTTGCTCGATACGGAATTCCTCCTGAAGCAAAATTAGCAAACTCAAATCACAATACACACACAGTACACAGCTCCTGGACAAATGGTCCGATTTATAATTTTGTTTGTTATGGAAGTGACTATTCTCACTATCGGTGTGGATGATAAAAATGGAAAAAAAAAAATTAATAATGTTATAATAGCCGAAAAAGTAAACTAATTTGGTCATCTACAAAGATCTACGGCTATTTTACTTTTCGAATCGAGCCAAACTGCGCCGGTCGCCATTTTGTTTTGCCCGCAAGTTCTCGCTAGCCTTCTCCTTCTCTCTCCCTATCTTTGGTATTTTTTTACTTTCCCTCCCGTCTCACACTCAGCTACCAGTTGTCTATTTTCTACTAAATATTGATGCACTGAACACGAATATCAACTTCATTTCCGTCGCAAATTAATAGTTTTTGAAATATTTGATTGTTTTTAACCGAGATAGACATGCTTTGGACCAATCGGGGGGTTCCAGGGGGCCTGCCCCACTGGGGTAAAAGAAAATTTGGGGGGTTACAGGGGGGCATGCCCCCTTGTTTTTACACCCATAATTTGATATTTTACAGTTAGATTTGAAATTGTCTTGAAAATAATTGATTTGCGACAGTTTTAGTGGCTTTATATATGTGTGATCTGCAGCAAACAGTACAGCAGTTTGACCCCTGAAACAGTGCCACTGTGTGCGGGAGTGAAAGTAAAAATTTACCCTATCTTTTTCTCCCCCCCACCTTCTTTCTCTCCCACTGCCGGCAGACAAAATTGCACGCTTTCAACACAAGAGCGCTGGAACATTTGTTTACACTGTAGGCCTTCTACGTATCATAATGGATAATGAACGCACACCGGGTGAGAAAAGCCAAAAGGCTCGTTCTCTCACCCCAGGTGAGAGCCCTAACAACGAGCTATTCTCACCCCGGTCCCCGGGTGAGAATAGACAGGTGGCCTTTTATGTGAGATCAAACTGCAACATTATTTAATCGCTTCTTATATTACAATTAAAAAAAGGCCTATTAGGCCTACCTTACTGATAAAATTTCAGCCTGGACATGACTACATAATTAATAATAACATTACTTATTACTACAATTGGTCACAATGAGATCAAAGGCTGAATTTGAACACAACAGTAGAGAATCCAGGCCTACAACAGTAACAACTTACTTACAACATCAGTCAGTCTACAGTTAGTACAGTACTTAACTCAACAAGTAAGTCGAGAATATCAAAAATAAAAGAGGAACTGAGACGACGGTATGGATACTCACTATAACTATAACAAAATATGAGAGCTTCATAAACAGGTCGGGGGTTTTTTTTCAAAATAGGGTCAAAACAAAACAAGACCCTGATCAGTGATGATAGAGAATGAGGAGAGGTGGACAACAAGTCATCACTCAGGCAGAGTGCGTCTCTCTGACTTCTGGCTCCAGGATATAATACAGAGAGCTGGAAATACTGGAATCTTGATTTCGAAACAGAACTAAGGGATCCGGTTGGGAGCCAAAGGAGAATAAATACAGTGACCAATACATAAACGGCTAAATAAGAGAGAAAAGCCATCATACTCACATGATTTTAACGGCTCAAAGTGAAAAAAGAACACTAACTTATTTTCCTGGATATGAGAAGATTGTCGATAATCATCTTATCTCAGAGTTCATCGAAAACAGTCATAAGTCATTAACGAAACAAAATTTCACCTATCGCGTTGCAGTGGCAATACTTTTTATTCTATAATATTATGGGCAATTTAGATCTATTAGTTATTGTGTACTCATAAAAAAGCAAAATATTGCCTTATGAGAACTTAACCAACAGATCTATGAGAAATAAAAGAAAAAAACAGACGAACTAAAAAACTACTCAATGTTATTACAAACCAAGTACCCGTAACTCCCACAAGCGAAAAATAACGAATCGCTTTCGAGGCGGCGAAACAAACTATAGACCTAATTCCATTGTGGCTCTGCATTTTGTCTTTGTATGTAACTCTTGTATTTATGGGGGTTGTTTTGATTGTATTTTGTTTGTTTTTTAATTTCATTTTTCAAGATGGGTTTCAATGTTGTTATTGTGGGGGGTTTTTTATAAGGAAACCTTCAGTATTCTTCAGTACAAAATAATGGGCATGGGACCATGAAAGAGAAAGTAAAACAATAAGAGTAAGAATGTTTATGCAACTATATATTTCCTAGAAGGCATGAATGGTTGGGGGAGCGTGTGTATGCATAAATAAGGTTTCCTAGGGAAATAAAAAATAGGGACTTGTACAAGGCTCTGTTGTCTACCAAAGAAGACATGATTTTGTTTTGTATAGGCCTACATGATTATAGATCTATTTTTAAATAGCTGAGGGCTTCCGGATTTGTTTGTCCAGATTGGAACACACTTTTTTTTTAGAGCAAGTTGAGAGAATGACAGCCAAACTACTAATTATGTTATTGTTACACTTATTTTTTAAAATTAAAACATTTCTCTAATTCACATGCGTTTGTTACATTCTGTCTTACCAATTTTGATCTTCTTTTCCTACAGTAAATCGAGTCCATTTTACTTCGCCATTCAATTAGATCCGGGTGGTTTTGTTTAAAGTTTTAGCGTGCTTTTTAAAGATATTTGAACCGTAAATAAATGGCAATCGGGATAGATCTGGGAACACTGCTGAATCATCACAGAGGTTCGTTTGTAAACACTCAAGTTGCGAGTTGAAACTGAAAGAGAAGGATCCTGAATAAGACGTCAAGCGTGTTGATAAAGACAATTGATTGGAGGCAGAACAGTTGAGAGCAAGGATCATGGTGAGTTTTTTTCTGCTCTTTTGCATCGATTCATAATAGATCTAATCTACATAGATCTAGATCTAGAAATCTAGAAGTAGAAGATTCTAGTCAGCAGTCAGTCATCTAGATCTAGATTATAGATAAGATATAGATTTATATATCTAGATTAGATCTAGATCTAGATCTAGATCTTGAAAAAATCTAGTTCAAGTCATCACTTTGTCGGCCTGTGTGTGTGTGGCCCGTGGCTGTGGTGTGTGGGATTTTTATTTTATTTTTAGATTTAGATCTAGTTAAGAGTTGGGGGCCTCTCTATTTAAAAGTAGGCCTGAAATGATGTCGTATAGATCTAGATCTAGATGGATTAGTGGCGTCTGTGGCCTAGTGGTTAGGCTGTCGGACTCCCAACCGTAAGGTCTTGGGTTCGAATCCCGTCAGGGACCCGACGTTGCGTCATTGGGAAAGGCACTTTACACGAATTTTCCTCACTTCACCCAGGTGGGAATGGGTACCCGGCTATAGACAGCGAAAGATCTTGTCAGTTTGTTAGTGTTTGAGTGCTTACAGCTGCTTGCACTGTATGCTTCCCGGGAAGCTGAGAATGTTTCGGAGTGTTCTATGGTCTGCTGGGGTAATAAAATAGGGTAAAGCGCATAGAGCCTGCTGTTGAGCGGGGATATTCACTATACAAATGCTATTATTTCTTTTGGCCAGCTCTATTCGGACTCGAGTCCGAATATGGGTTTAATATATTCGGACTCGTGTCTGAAAAAAAGGTTTATTTGTTCAGACTCAGCTTTTAAGTGAGTTATGTGAGTGTAAGGAGGTTACATTATAAATATAAATGTCATCGGGGGGATTTTACGTAAAATCAGAATTAGAACTAGAATTGCCTTCTAGATCTAGGACTGTTATTGTGTCAAGAGTCAAAAGACTGCACTCTCATTAGCACGGCAGTGTCTAAGTACTCGGTAACCGACAACTCAGGGTCTTTCCACCACCACCACAGCATCATCATTACTTCCACCACCATTTGTCTTTCCACAACATGTTTAATTTTATTTTGTTGTGTTATAGTTTTTCCTAAAAAAAAAATTTTATCACATCGCACAAAACCGACAGCCATGGCCTCTTCCCAACATCTCTTGCCCCAGCAAGCCGAGAGTGCGTGATCGCTACGCGACATAATTAACTTTGCCCCCGGCAAGGTCAACTCAACTTACTCGTTCTGTTCTTACTAATGATGCAGGGAGGACCAGTTTAGAAAGATCTAGATCTAGACAGTAAAGCTCACGTCTCGACTGTTATTTATAATATTTTTTAAAAGTTCGTAAATGCTGGAAATATTCAGGAACAAGGGTCGGAAGTCGGAACGGACGTCATGCTGGACTCAATTCAGAGTGCGAATATAATTTTTCTCTATTCGGACTCACTTCGTTATCTTTTACAAAGATATCTTATAACACTTTCCACCCACGCAGCACGCTCGAGCACGCAACACTAAATCTCAACAGACCAGGATACAAGTGCAGTACACGCTATATCACCGGCGCTGGTGGGGAAAAGGGACGGCTTCTTGCCATCGCCGATCGGCGTCTTGTGGGGGCAAAGTGTTAAAATTAAAATAAGGTACCTTAAAGAGCACGACTTAGGCCTAGATCTACCTATTATTAAGTGTAGAGTCTTTCCTAAAGACTATTTTTAACTTGAGTAAGGCTCGGAAACCAAAAATCATAGAAGTCCGGATAACTAACTCTGCATTACTAGATCTAGATTACTATAGTATCTAGTGTGTAGACCTTATTTATCTGTAAATTATGACGTAGTAGATTCTCTAGTTGTGTCACAAGGAAGTTTAGGTCTACACAATAGTAATTGATTAAACGAAGTGACTATTCGGACTCGAGTCCGATTAGATTCTAGACCAAAATTATTTTTGGACTCTGGATTGGGTCCAGCATGACCTCCGTTCCAACTTCCATCCCTTGTTCCTACATATTTCCAGCATTTATGAAAAATTGTTCAATGATAGATCTAATTATAACAATCGAGACATGAGCTTTAATATTAATATCCAGTTATTAGATCTATCTAAATTGGCCCTCCCTGCACCATTAGTATGAACCGAGCTCGTCTCGGTATGAACAGAACAACCAAATTGAGTTGACCTTGCCGGGGGCAAAGTTAACTATGTCGACCAATGAGATTGTGCGTAGCGATATCACACTCTCGCCTTGCTGGGGGAAGAGGCCACGGCTGTAGATTTTGTGCGATGTGATTATAAAAAATATTTACAGAAAAACAACTCACAACAAAATTAAATTAAATGTGGAAATACAAATGGTGGTGGAAGTAATTATGATGATGCTGTAGTGGTGGTGGAAATACCCTGAGTTGTCTGTTACCGTGTATTTAGACTCTGCCATTGGGCAATGAGAGTGCAGTCTTTTGACTTTTGACACAATTACACCGTCCTAGTTGGTAATTCTAGTTCTAATTCTGGTTTTACATAAAATCCCCTGACGACGGTTATATTATGTAATTTCCTTACACTCACATTATAACTCACTTAAAAGCCGAGTCCGAATTGATAAAACATTTTTTACGGACCGGAGTCCGAATAGATAAAACACAAATCACTATGTAACTCCCTTTATGATATGATGATATATTAGAGCTAGTATAGAAGAATGGAGGTCTCTATCTTCCAAACTTATTGATGTTTTTATAACATGTTTTGTTCTGATTTTTTTTTTTTTTTCACAGTTCAGTTTTGGAAATGCCTTCCCTGACTTTCCAGCAGGACGCACGTTTCAGGCAACGTACAAATGTTTCAGCGTTACCATGCTGGGAGACAGGGAGGATGTGGAGAGAGGAGGAAAAAGTAATGTCGCCAATCTATCTATGTGTGTTTGTTCTGTGTACAAATTACATATCAGCAAAGTAATGTTTGTAGTTAGTTAATTATTTATAGATGTGTTAGGGATGATGTTGATGGCATTTATAATCACTATAGTCCATACAGTTCGGGACAGCCCTTACGGAGCTCTTTGAGTTCAAGAAACAGGAGGAAAATTTTCTCTTCTTTTTCTAACAGGTTTAAGATAAGATAAGGTAATACTTTATTATCCCAGGGGGAAATTTTTCTTGGCTGTAAAGGGTCGTAAAAACACATGCAGGTATACTTATAAAATTTTAATTTTATATTACTCTCATTAAAATTCAATATGAAAAGAGAAGTTAAAGCTGACAAAATGTACGTTCACATCAGATGCATCATTCAAACACATGCAGGAATTTAATTACAAGACCTTTGGAGTTATATATAGGTACATTCCCTAAGAGCAACACACATCTATGCTCTTTCTGGCAAAAGCCTATAAATGCTAGGTGGTAAAAAACTTCTTTTATATGATCTTTCTTTCTTTGTTTTTTTATGTACATATCTGCCGCTGCGTGATCTTACAATTTGCGTTTCCAGAGCAGATTCACTCACAACATTTCTTGTAATATTTTTTTTTCCCTTTTAATCAATATACTGTTAAACTTGATGCTGAATGAGCGCACTTGAGTGTGACTTTTGTCCCTCTGACAAGTACTTTTATGGACTTTACATTTGTGAAACGTGCTGACAAAATGAGTTACTTCTTGGATTCAAGTCTTAACACTTTGCCGTCATATTTTGGGGAAAATCCAAAGAAACTGGGTGGTAAACAATCAGCGAGATGAGGCGACAAAGTGATAAGGAAATAGATACATCACGCTTATATTATATAGGTGAAGTTTTTACATTTAATGTAGCTAAAAATGTGAATAGATGTCAAAGGTGTACATTTTGTCCTTAACCGTTGTATTCTTTCTTTCCCCCCCCCCCCCTCCTCTCTCTCTCTCTCTCTCTCTCTCTCTCTCTCTCTCTCTCCCCCCCCCTCCCCACCTGTGGTTGACTCAAAGGCTTACTTTACACACACCCAGACAACTCGACATGAACTGACCATGTGCAATTTAAGAAACCCTTGGGATAACAAAATGTTAATTGATACCTTACCAGTATCACTGTCCTGTGCAGATCAAGTCTAGAATCAGATATTATACACTGTACACACCCACGCGCACATTAGATAAATCAATATAGCACACAACAATTTCCAAATATGAAACGCCCTTCTCTTCATTGCACTTCTCACTTCTCATAACACTGTTTAAAGTGGGAATTGTGTCAAATGCTAATTATAGAAATTAGAGTCTGGATTGAGTGAGTGTGGAAAAGAGGAGAGGAAGAAAAAAAAAGAAAGGGG
>NW_004797847.1:386194-400498 GCF_000002075.1 Aplysia californica
TCAACCACAGTTATCATGCCGCCATCAGCGCTGGATCAGCTGAGTAAGTATTCCCTAACGTGTTCTTTGATGTTTTGTTGTAGATCTATATCTCATTACAATTGCAACAATTACAATTACTCTCTTGTAACACCTCTAATCTTCGGCACTTATTAAACCTTATTGTGTTGCAAGTCTGCTGTAAAACTCGTACTAAAACTAAAACTTTCCCACCCTCAATAACACACATGCCCGTATGTTTCAGCTCGCCTCAACATTCAGTATCCTATGCTGTTCAAACTGACCAACAAAAAGTCCAACAGACAGACGCACTGCGGTGTGCTGGAGTTTGTGGCTGATGAAGGAAGAATCTACATCCCGTACTGGGTGAGTCTCAAATGCTTTGACTTCATGTCTCCCATAATGGTTTTATTAGCGGTAAGAGGAGTTCGTAACCTCATGGTTTTCCCTGCGGATGGTTGGCGGGTGCTCTGATTTGGTTTGTTCCTTCTTTCCTATGAAGCATCTGTCGTCGTTATCTCTCCTCCTTGTGGGTGGTTGACGGATGCTCTGGTGTGGTTTGCTTTTTCCTTCCTATCAAATGTCTATCCTCTTTGTATCTCCCCTCTTTCTTTTTTGTGTTTGTTACTCTCTTGTAACACCTCTAATCTTCGGCGCTCGTATAACCGTATTATGTTACAAGTGTCAAAAAAGGCTTACTAAAACAAAACTGGCTTTGTCGATAAGGTATAAGGATGGCAGAAAATAACCCACATAGAATAACTCTTTCTCATGAATTTGTCAAATAGACTTCGTCGGCCGCCACCCACGCAACATTCAAAATTTCCTCTCAACTGAAAATATTAGGTGTGTCCGACGCGCTCATATGACCTTATGCAGTTGCGAGCAGCGTAAAACCTCTACTAAAACTAAACTAAATATCTTTGTCTTGTATAAAGAGAAAGACAAAAATTGATATTGTCCACTACCACTGTTTGAAAAAGGAGTGTTCTAGCGATGAACTAAGTCATAAATCATTTTGGGGGGACCTGCCCATTTCTACTGCCGCTTTTGTGTTTAGTAGAAGCAACAACAGCAAAAATGTGTGCAGCATTTTACATTTTAAAATTAAGCGTTATTATTAGTGCAAAATTTATTATTTATTTACGCTAATAAATGGTGTGTTCATTTATTGTGCCCTGTCTTCAGATGATGCGCAATCTGTGCGTGGACGAAGGGGAGCTGATACAGATTGACAACGTGTCCCTCTCCGTGGCCACATACGCCAAGTTCCAGCCGCAGTCCGTCGACTTCCTGGACATCACTAATCCCAAAGCTGTGTATCCTTTGGCACTGCTGTGTTGTATGTGTTAGATAGAGTACTGTTTTAGCTAGTGATCTGTCGAAAAGAAACTTGCATCACTAAAATCTATTTTTGGGGGTTTTTTTTAATTTGTTTTCCTTTACCAATTTTTAGGGGCAGTAGACTTCATTCATCAGAACAGAGTGCACTTGAGTTTTAATTAACCCTTACCTCGGTGATAAAACACAGCATCTAGTTCCCTCCCCCCCCCCCCCCCCCCCCCCCCCCCCGTGATGGTTATAGGGGGTTATTTTCTCTATTTCCATTTTGGCTTTTGTAGAGAACTCAATATTTGTTTTTTTCTATTTTTCTAAAGATATGCTAATGAAACCTTTATTATTTTTACTCAGGGATGACTGGTTTTATCTCATGTAAGTCTTCCTGACTTTTGAGGTGATCAATAGGTTCAGTACACATGTCAATACAAATATCATTTTTGAAAACAAGTATCTGTTATACTTGAAAAGTGAGTGGTTGGCGGGTGCTCTGGTGTGGTTTGCTTCTTCTTTCCTATCAAACATCTATCGTCCTTAAAATCTCTCCTCCTTCATTTTTGTGCTTGTTCCTTTCTTGTCACACCTCTAATCTTCGGCACTTCTATGACATTATTGTGTTGCAAGTGCCTTAAAACACTTACTAAAACAAAAATGCTTGAAAAAAAACCCATTTACATTACACCTTTTTTGGTCTCAAAATGGTAACATTCTTTGTTTATTTGTGAGAATAAACCTAGAAATAGAATGCTTTATAGGGTGTTGATTTTTGCAATGTTGTTGTTTTTCTTCTCGCGATCCATTCTATAGCGATAGTTTCCTTAATGTTGCTGCTAGACTGGAGAATGCTCTGAGGAATTTCGCATGTTTGACGCAAGGAGATGTTATAGCCATCAAGTACAATGATAAGGTGAGCTCAGAATGTTTTGTTCTTTTTGTTTGGGGTTTGTTTTGTTTTTTGGAGGGAAGGGGGGGTGGGGTCAGACCTGTCACTCATCCCGATTTAGTCTGGATATCCCGATTTTCCCGATTTTGATCACGCATATCCTGATTTTTTTTTTGTCTCTTGCGATGGACTAAAAAAACCAAACAAAACAAAAAAACATAATTTAGTGTAACTCATGGAACAAAGCAGTAATCCAGCTTGTGCTAAGCATTCTTTCCGTTATTCTGCCCAGTTTGAGAAAGGTGTGATGACATCTGGTCTTGATTTTCTGTGTAGGCTCAGGGAAACAGGGTTGAAAGGGTTAAGTTTGGGTGTTTGGCGGGTGCTCTGGTGTGGTTTGCTTCTTCTTTCCTATCAAACATCTATCGTCTTTACTTTATCTCCCATCCTTCTTTTTTGTGTTTGTTACTCTCTTGTAACACCTCTAATCTTCGGCACTTATATGACCTTATTGTGTTGCAAGTGCCTTAAAACACTTACTAAAAAACTAAAGGGTCATGTTAACATTGACTTAACCGTTTTATATTGCCAGGAGTACGAGCTGTGCGTCTTGGAAAGCCAGCCTGGCAAAGCTGTTTCCATTATCGAGTGTGATATGAGGGTAAGTACTTTCTACGAATGTCCAAATCAAAAGTAGGAATCCTGTTCATGATTCACCAGGTTTTTTGTTTTGCTGTGTTAACCCTATCCGTACGCCCTGGGGTCACTTTGTACCCCCGGGGTTGTATTCTTCACATTTTAGAATATTTCTAGTACGAAGATCTCTTTGAAACTTTGAGTATTTTTCAAAAAATCATTTTGACAGCCTGCTATGCAAAGCGTACAGATCGGATTAACGAGTAAATTTCTTTATTGGAAAGTGGTGGCGCAGTAAAACACGACATACGGATACGATAGTAAAACACAACGTATTGACAGGGTTAAACTCTGCAGTTTTATTCTTGCTCATGATGCAGTGTACCATAGAGTGGTGAGTGTACAATCAAAACAAAACATTATTTCTTAATTCAGTTTCAAATTAAGCTCCTACTTCTAGCGTGAATGTGACAAATCGCAGGCAGTATTGCATACAGACGTATCTCAGAGGCCACTGAAAATGACTTACGTCTGTATGCGAGACTCTGCTAAACCTCTTTTACGAACTTTGCATTGGCTTCCTGTTGAGAAAAGGATTGTGTACAAGTTGGCCACCATATGTCACAAATGTTTGAATGATAATGCACCATCATATTTATCAAATCTGTTAAGACTGTACATTCCAACTCGCAGTTTAAGATCATCAGCTGACAAAAAGAAATTTATTTTACCATCTATGAAACTTAAAACAATGGGTGAAAGGGCATTTGAATACCAAGGCCCCAAGATCTGGAATGCTTTACCAAGTACGTTGAGAGAAATCAAATCTTTTGATTCATTCAAATGTCAGCTGAAGTCGTTTCTGTTTTTAAATTAATAAGATGAATATTTGGAATAATTTTCTTTAGTCAGAACACAACGTTTCATGTTACTGTTGTATGTTGTACTGTATTGTAAAGCACTCAGAGCCTGTGTACTTTATTCGGGGTTGAGCGCTATATAAATGTCATTTATTATTATTATTATTATGCAGTACTGCCCGCGTAATATTGGTGCACTGATTGTGAAAATGTTATATTGCTTATAGTACTTGATCAATATATTAGTTTGCTTTGTTGTTGTTTTTTTAATTTTAGAACGGAATTTTTTCTTGGTCACCTGAAGAAACTTGAAAGGAACCTGCGGGTCTGCTGGCAAAGTATCTGGTGTTGCCAGATATCAGCCGGATGTATAAGTGGCTTGATAAAGGGGGGGGGGGGTGTAATTTTTTAACATTTGGATCTGGGTTTCATATCTTTGACAATAACCATTTGCTGTATGTGGCATTTTCTCCCTGGGTTGTTGGCAGGTGCTCTGGTGTGGTTTGCTTCTTCTTTCCTATCAAACGTCTATCGTCTTTATCTCCCCTCCTTCTTTTTTTGTTTTTGTTACTCTCTTGTAACACCTCTAATCTTCGGCACTTAATATATGACCTTATTGTGTTGCGAGTGCCGTAAAACTCTTACTAAAACAGACACGTTTTCTCTCAGGTGGACTTTGCCCCACCCGTGGGTTACAAGGAGCCGGAGAGACAAATCCGACCGATGGATCACTTGGATGGGCAGGTGAGTGAAGCGTTAGGGTCACATTTTTTTGGAAAGTTGGAGAATTCTAGAGATAAAAAGTTTTCAGGACTATTGTTGAGGCATCGTGGTGAAATCAGGCGCTTGTCAAATTACTGAAATAGAAGAAACCGGCATTTTTCCTGGGGGCTCAACACCTTTCATACATTTCTGTGTGAATTTACTGAAAAACCCTGATGATTTAAGTCACACAAAAATTGTAAATTTTCAGTTTCCACGGACTCTCAAGCAAAGGAAATAGCTAAACTTTGGCGGCCATTTTCTTGCTAATTTTACCTCTGAAACCAGGTGACACCATCTCCTTCAGTCGCCAATTTCTCGACTTGTATCCAAGACAAATTTGGATATTTTTTTTCTATTGAAAGCAAGACAAGTGAACAAACTTTAAGCAGATACCAATAACTCCACATACCCAAAATTTGACGAGCGCCTGATTCCACCATGTCGTGACATATTTTGTGTGTCCCAGTGTATCGTGCTTTTCAAATCTGAACGGAAGGTGATTGATGGGTGCTCTGGTGTGGTTTGCTCCTTCTTTCCTATCAAACATCTATCGTCCTTATCCCCTTCTGTTTGTTACTCTCTTGTAACACCTCTAATCTTCGGCACTTATATGACCTTATTGTGTTGCAAGTGTCGTAAAACTCTTACTAAACTAAACAGGGGGGGGGGGGGGGGGCGCAGAACACTGAAGGGTGGGTGCGGGAGTGCTAAACGTCTGGGGTTATCCTGTTTGTGGGTAATGGACCTCAGTCAGTTAGTCCAAATTAGTTCATGGTGTGCGCCTAACAGGGTCATTTGTGCTGTTAAACCATACTCTGGGGTGGTTGGCGGGTGCTCTGGTGTGGTTTGCTTCTTCTTTCTTGTCAAACATCGATCGTCTTTATCTCTCCTCCTCCTTTTTTGTGTTTGTTACTCTCTTGTAACACCTCTAGTGTTCGGCACTTATATGACCTTATTGTGTTGCAAGTGCCGTAAAACTCTTACTAAAACTTTTTTTAAAACATACTCTTAAACTTAATTATTTTTATCATTCTCAGGAGCCGGAGGAAGACAGTATGGAAATCCCACAGTCCTTTGTGGTGAGTGCCAGGGAGGGATGTACAATCGCTGTAACGTTAAACCTTCTAATGGTGGAATATTGCTGTCACATTAATGTCAAACCTTCTAACGGTAGAATATTGCTGTCCCATTAATGTCAAACCTTCTAACGGTAGAATATTGCTGTCACATTAATGTCAAACCTTCTAATGGTAGAATATTGCTGTCCCATTAATGTCAAACCTTCTAATGGTAGAATATTGCTGTCACATTAATGTCAAACCTTCTAATGGTAGAATATTGCTGTCCCATTAATGGCAAACCTTCTAATGGTAGAATATTGCTGTCACATTAATGTCAAACCTTCTAATGTTGGAATATTGCTATCACATTAATGGCAAACCTTGTAATGGTAGAATATTGCTGTCCCATTAATGTCAAACCTTGTAATGGTAGAATATTGCTGTCACATTAATGGCAAACCTTTTGTCACTAAATCGACACTACGGTTCCTTTCGGACAAGTGTACGCCTTCTGTCGGAAATAGGCTTTCGGCATGAATGTCTTGACCAAATCTTGAATATTTTAAATTTTTCCTTGAAACCTCCTTGAAATCTCCTTGAATTTGGTGGGAAGTTCATGGCAGGAATACTGTGTATACTTAATTTATCTAATTGTTAATCGCAGTGTGAAGTTATATTCCCTTATTGTTTAGAGCAAAGAAGGGATTCTGTGTTTATGAAAATAACACCATTTTTTATTATGGTGTTTGTTTCAGCCTTTCGCTGGCCAGGGCAACAGGCTGGACGGCAAGAAGAAAGGAACAGACATGGCCTCGGGTTCTGGGTCAGCGGCAGGTCAACAGAGAAGGTGAGTGGTTGGCAGGTGCTCTGGTGTGGTTTGCTCCTTCTTTCCTATCAAACATCTATCTTGTGGGTGGTTGGCGGGTGCTCTGGTGTGGTTTGCTTCTTCTTTCCTATCAAACATCTATCGTCCTTATCTCCCCTTCTTCTTTTTTATGTTTGTTACTCTCTTGTGACACCTCTTGTCTTCTGGCGCTCATATGACCTTATGCAGTTGCGAGTGTCGTAAAATCTCTACTAAAACTAAACTAAAAACATCTATCTTCTTTATCTCCCCTCCTTTTTTATGTTTGTTACTCCCTTTTAATGAATACCTCTAATCTTCTGGCACTTATATGACCTTATGCAGTTGCGAGCGCTGTAAAACCTCTGCTAAAACCCCCCGGGGTGGTGCCACTGACTGAAGTGTCTTTAGGCCTTTCCCAAATGGGGGCCATTTCTCGTTCCAATGCACAGTAGAATTGTAAATGGGCTGATCCAACAATGTCAAGCTCCGAACTGTGCCTGAACTGCAACAGGGGACTGCTGCTTTTTCTTTCCTAATCCTTACTATCGTCATTTTCCTCTACTTCTTTTGTATGTTTGTCACACTCTTGTGACCCGCTATTTCCGGGGTGCCTTGATAGTCGAAGCAGACTTTGTGGTGTTGAAGCTAGAGAGGTGAGCAGAGTAAGTCTGATTCCCTGTAAGGACTTCTCTGTTCACACCCACCCCTTGGCTCTCATATGACCTTACGCAGTGGCGAGCGCGTAAAACCTCTACTAAAACAAAAAATCTTTTGAGAGGAAGCTCTGTGCCTTAACCCTTCCAGCCCCGCGGGCGTATATTTTCAGCAGCGCTTGTACCTCCCACTGTCCCAAGAGCGTATATTCTTAGCCGCTCTCGAACCGCCACCTGTCCCAAGAGCATACATTTTCAGTTTTGGGAGGTGGGGGGTGTACCGAATTTGCGCTTGTTTCGAACTGGCAGCTAACCTAATTAAACTTAAATTTTCTAAATCTTCGTTCATTTACCTTTCAGCATTGTTCTATGTTATCAACTAAACCCTTATAACAAGGACACTACACCACTTTTTAAAATGCTCGCCTCTTTTTGTGAAATACTGTTGTATTTACCTGGGACTGAGGTTAGGGAGTTGCGGAAAAATGGCTGGGGATGGAAGGGTTAAGACGTCCTCTTTTTTTCTCTCCCCAGGGGTATTCCCAACAACTACTGGCTTTCTGTGCGTCTTTTACTTCGTTCTTTTTTCTCTCTCCTCCCCGAGATATTCCCAACTACCTGCTATCTGTGCGTCTTAACCCTATCCGTACGTCGTGTTTTACTATCGTATCCATACGACGTGGAGAACTCTGTGCCACCATTTAACCCTATCCGTACGTCGTGTTTTACTATTGTATCCATACGACATGGGGAACTCTGTGCCACCATTTTCCAAAGAGGAAATTTCCTCATTAATACGACCAGTATGCAGTCTGTCAAAATGGTTTTTTGAGAAATACTGAAAGTTTCAAAGAGATCTTCGTACTTGAAGTATTCTAAAGTGTGAAGAATACAACCCCGGGGGTACAAAATGACCCCAGGGCGTACGGATAGGGTTAAGAAGTCCTTTTTTCTCTCTTCCCAGAGGTATTCCCAACTACTACAGGCTTTCTGTGCGTCTTAACTCTTTAACCATGGCTGGACGGTACCACCGTCCGATGCGAAGTTATTATTGTATTATATTATGGTACGCGTCGAATATAAAAAAGTACGAGCTGACAAGCCTTTAGTTTGACCCGGAAGTCAAAGATGAATTCTACTTCTGGGTTATGCTTTATTGATCAGTTTGACACGAAACAAGCGGTTTTAAAAAAGTAATAAGTCAGGTCACATTTCCACAAACACGAGAGAATTACGCGGAAATGTGATTTTAAATTGCATGGTCAAAGAGTTAAGGCGTTCTTTTTCTCTTTCTTCTCAGGGATATTCCCAACTACTACAGGCTTTCTGTGCGTCTTAAGGCGTTCTTTTCTCTCTCCTCCCAGGGGTATCCCCAACTACAACTTCAAGCGAGGGACAATCAGCTTTATCCGCAGCGTGCGGCCGGCCACCAACGGTCACTCGGAGGAGGACGACGACAAACAGTTTGAGGCTTTCTCCGGCGAGGGGCAGATGCTGAAGAAGAAAAACAGGAAATAAATTTGGGCTTCTGTAACTGTGTGTGTGTGTTACTGAGGGGGTGTGTGTGTGTGTGTTACTGAGCGTGTGTGTTTGTGTCTGTGACAGTGTGTGTGGACGTGCGCATGTGAGAGTTGGTGTTTGAGGCTTTCTCTGGCCAGGGGCAGATGCTGAAGAAGAAAAACAGAAAATAAACTTTGGCTTCTGTGACTGTGTGTGTGTGTGTCTGGGACTGACTGAGCGTGGGTGTGTGTGTGTGTGTGTGTGTGTACGTGCACATCTGAGAATGGGTGTTTGAGTGGGTCTGTGATATTTTGTTGTGAAAGGAGAGTCTGTGAGGATGTGAGTGTAAATTTTGACCCTTTCATGCAGCCAGGTTTGTTTGGTTCCAGTCTTAGTTAGATCTAGTAAGTTTCTGATCACCAACTTGAGGTGGGGAATTGTTCAATTAAACAATCTGCTTTTCTGATATTGGCATCGGGCGCAAAACTATCAATTATCGTACTTCTGTTAACTTGGAGAATTTGTGGGTGGTTGGCGGGTGCTCTGGTGTGGTTTGCTTCTTTTTTCCTATGAAACATCTATCGTATTTATCTCTCCTCCTTCTTTTTTGTGCTTGTTACTCTCTTGTAACACCTCTAATCTTCGGAACTTATATGACCTTATTGTGTTGCAAGTGCCGTAAAACTCTTACTAAAACTAAAACGAAAAGGACATGTGTGGAGTAGGCATGATATGTGTGGCCCAGTAAGCTTATTTATCTTCTGGATCTGAAAGTGTGAATCAATCAGGAGGAAAGACATCTTTTTGTTCTTTGGTATTGTCAATTAAAACACTGAAGGAATACTTTGTTCTGGGTTCTTGGTTTTTTTGTGTGACCTGTGTTTAGATGAGGAAACTGCAGACTGATACATGTAGCTCGCATCTTTTATCGTTTCTCTTCTCTCTCTTTCTCTCTCTCTCTCTCTCTCTCTCTCTCTCTCTCTCTCTCTCTCTCTCTCTTTCTCTGTCTCTCTCTTTTTTTCTCTCTCTCTCTCTCTCTCTCTCTCTCTCTCTCTCTCTCTTTTTTTTCTCTCTCTCTCTTTCTCTCTGGGTTGAGAGAGGTATAGTAGTAGTATAAGGTTTTACGGCGCTCGCAACTGCTAAGGTCATATGAGCGCCGAGAGAGGTATGACTTCAATTTATAATTTACCTTATATTCAGTGTCTTTTAAAATAAAACAACTTTTTGTTTCAGGGGCAGGAGGATCTTCTTCAAATATTATAAAATTTTAATGCGCTGCATACAAGTACAAGGGGTTACAATTTCTCGAGTGGAATACATGTGACAAAAATTGACAATGAATTTTTTTTTTCTTTTAATACATGTATCATAACTAGGACAACCTCTAATAATTGATTGTTCCAAAAATGTCATAATAGAAGCACATAAACGTTTGATGAACAGCATGTGAATTAATAATCAAGGCAAGGAAAATTGTTACAATAACCACAAATGGTCGCTTTTAAGCACAAGGGGGCTGTCCCGAGAAATGCTGTTTTGAGAAAACATAAAAGTTTTTGTCCCCTGTTCAGTTTCTTTAAAAGACAAGGTTACTACTAACACAAACTTCGGCATGTAGGGTCTATATGACCATATTGTGTTGCAAGTGCCGTAAAACACTAACACAATCTTCGGCACGTTATATGACCTTATTGTGTTGCAAGTGCCGTAAAACGTTTACTAAAACTAAGAAGAATGGTGGTCACAACGATGTCACGCTCTTTTCTACCACAACACGACTCAGTGCAGTAAAGTTACCAAAACTATCGCTGGGAGGATTTGGCATAAAATTATGATCGTCCAAAAAGTTTGGAGAAGAACATGTTGTTGCATGCGCAGCAGACGTGCATGATGATGATGAAGATGATGTACCAACAACAGCAGCAACAACGACGACATATGGCGGTTCTACTAAGTCTCACCCAAACCCTTTTTTTTATTCCCTGCTACCTACAATGATGATGAGGGTGGTGGTGATGAGGAGGAGGATGATGAAGATGATGTACCAACAACAACGACGGATGGTGGCTCTCTGGTTTCTTGTTCCAGCATTGGGGCCGATATGACCTTATTGGGTTGCAAGTGCCGTAAAACACTTACTAAAACTAAGGAGAATGGTGGTCACAACGATGTCACGCTCTTTTCTTCCACAACACCACACAGTGTAGTAAAGTTACCAAAACTATCGCTGGGAGGATTTGACATAAAATGATGATCGTCCAAAAAGTTCGGAGAAGAACATGTTGTTGCACGCGCAGCAGACGTGCATGATGATGGTGATGTACCACCAACAACAGCAACAACGGATGGTGGCTCTACTGAGTCTCAAACCCCTCTTTTATTCCCTGCTACCTATGATGATGATGATTTTTTGGTTTCCTTAATACTTAATGGGCCTGGCGGACTCCACAAAGAAATCTTAGAGCGAGAGCGAGGCTCTTTTTCGGCCCCATTGTCAATATACTTAGCGGCACCTCCACTCGTCCAAATAACTCCATTCGAATTGCCATTATTCCTGGACATTCAAACATATGTTTGACCACCTCCTTTTCATGGCCGCATCTTCGGCAACATGGGCTGAACTCTTCATTGATGATGATGAGGACAATGATGATGATGTACCTACAACAGTAACAACGATGGATGGTGGCTCTCTGGTCTCTTGTTTCAGCATTGGCGCCGATATACATAACCTTATTGAGTTGCAAGTGCCGTAAAACATTTACTAAAACTAAGGAGAATGGTCACGTCACATCGGTGTGCTCTTTTCTTCCACAACACCACACAGCGCAGTAAAATTACCACAACAATCGCTGGGTGGATTTGGCGTAAAATTCTGATCGTCCAAAAAGTTTGGAGAAGAACATGTTGTTGCACGCACGGCAGCCGTGCATGATGGTGATGATAATGCAGATGATGATGATGTACCACCAACAACAGCAACAACGACAGATGATGATGGCTCTCTAGTCTCTTGTTCCAGCATCGGCACCGATGCCTCATCAAAGTGAAAGTTCTGGTTGGACAATGTCGTCGGTGACCGCAGGGATGGAATCTGGGTCAAGGACGATCTCAGTGAACGCTCAACTGGCCATGTGGGGGAAAATGGAAAAAAATGTGAAATTATGCGATTCTGTTAATTTTAACAAAGAATGACAAAGGAAAATAATCAGAAATTATGCCCAAAAAATGATCGAATTTTGCTAATTTATGCGGGGTGCATAAAACCCCAGGGACAGATAGTGTTGACAGGGGCGTTGTACCTGTACCATTCCACATTTCACATGGTCGCTTTTAAGGACAAGCGGACTAACCTAGATTTCAGAGGTTTCCAGAAATCTTGAACTATACCAAAAGTGGGCATTGCTCTACCTATAGGATAGGAGAAGTTTGGTTTCGTTGGTGTGTGTGTGTATAACATGAGTTTGGTTATAGAGAAAACTCTCCTTGTTTTTTAAAGAAACTGAACAAAGGGCAAAAACTTTACCTTTGATTTTCTCAAAACAGTATTTTTCGGGATAGCCCCCTTGTGCTTAAAAGCGACCACATGTGACAAAGTTTGGCTCAGATTCAGACAATATTCTACATACCTTCACGCTCATCCAATACGTGTCTCGGAACCCAATCAAAGCTGAAAATACGAAAAAATAAAAAGTCAACATTGGCGTTTATAAGATATTATTGTGTTGCAAGTGCCGTAAAACTCTTACTAAAACTAAAACAAAAAAAGTTTGTGAGAAATGGGTATAATGAGCTGGTTCCTAGGTGTAGATTTATCCAATTCCATCCATTTTGAACCTGAGTTGACGGAGAGTTGGCTATTTTTGTTTGTGGGGGGGGGGGTGTTCTTTTTTTCTAACAGCTGAAGTCATTTCTATTTTTAAATTAATAAGATGAATATTTGGAGTGGTTTTCTTTTAGTCAGAACACAACGTTTTATGTTACTGTGGTACAGTTTACTGTATTGTAAAGCGCTCAGGGCATGTGTGGGCCTACTTTAATCGGGTTTGATATATAAATTAAATGTCATTTATTATTATTATTATTATTATTATTTAACAGCGTTCACTTTCTTTCGAGCGTTCATTTCAACCGTGCAGTCCCATATCTAGGATCATCTTAGCCTTATCCGTACGTCGTGTTTTACTATCGTATCCATACGACGTGGGGAACTCTGTGCCACCACTTAACCCTATCCGTACGTCGTGTTTTACTATCGTATCCATACGACATGTGGAACTCTGTGCCACCACAAACCTTATTCCTACGTCGTGTTTTACTATCGTATCCATACGAAGTGGGGAACTCTGTGCCACCATTTTCCAAAGAGGAGATTTACTCGTTAATCCGATTAGTACGCTTTGCTATGCATAGCAGTCTGTCAAAATGAATTTATGAGAAATACTGAAAGTTTCAAAGTTTGAAAGAGATCTTCGTACTAGAAGTATTCTAAAATGTGAGGAATACAACTCCGGGGTTTTTTTTTCATAATTTCTGATTCTTTTCCTTTATCAGTCTTAGTTAAACTAACAGAATCGCATAATTTCACTTTTTTTGGTCTCAGTTTGCATAATTTTAGACTTTTTTTGTGTGCATAAAACCGCGGGGGGCAGCTTTTTCAAGAGTCTTTAAAATTGCTCTTCGTACACTTGAGTTCGAAATAAATCTAATACTTCGCAACCAGTTAATGTTAGAAACTTTCTAAAATTTTGTATTGAGAATATCTATCACTTGACCAAATTTGAACAAAATTTGTTGGTAAATACAAAATCCTTTTTACTTTTATAAAACTGTTTATTTTCAATATGGCAGCCGTTACCATGGCAACCGTAGATTTAAACAAAAAAATTAAAGTTACATTTCATGTTTTCCTGTTATACCTCCTTGCTATAAGGCTTTTTCTTTTTTTTTTTTTTTAAAGGCCATAGTTACCCAGATAGGTTTATAAACCACCACACACACCACCCCCTCCCCTTAAATCCGTACCATCGCCTTACGTAAGATTAGCACTGAGGTTCTCTTCGATCAAAGAAAGCCTAAGAATAGCATCATGATACTTTTACTTCAGAAACTTACCGATACTCATGGTGCGCTTCGTGTCTTTCCTGTAGTGATCTGGAGATAAACAGAGAGAGTTGCTAGTTTTTATGTTCATTCTTACGAATAAAAAAAAACCTTTAAGGCGTTGTAAACGTGCATGTCTTTCTCCCTACATTAAACTGCCCCCGCAGAATTAAATGTTTGCAAATTTAGATGGCCAAATTATGCAAGACAAATGCAAAATTATCCAAAAATTATGCAAGTTACCGAAAAGCCATTCACGACATGTTTTACACTTTTTCAACAAGAATGTCCATGTTTTGTGTACAGAAGAATTGAAAACAGAACATTTCAGTATCAGAATTTTTTTGTGCATTTGGAAAGAAAACAATACACATCAGTCAGAAAAAAACAACCCAAAAATATAATCTCTGTAACTTTCAACTGTATAGAGAGGAAGAAAAATGTTTTTAAAAATATATAACAAATTTTAAAAAGACATCTAGACCTTTGATGCTGGCACATCACAAAAACCAGAGACACCTGGCAAAAATGAAACATCAGCAGACATGAGAACAACTTTTGATGGGTTGAAAAATTGAACATGTTTAAGGAACATAATCGCTAACCCTTTGAAAGTGGTGGTACAGAGTTCACAAAGTCGTATGGATACGATAGTAAA
>NW_004797847.1:404376-405378 GCF_000002075.1 Aplysia californica
GGGGGGTTGTGTCACGACGTGGTGGAATCAGGCACTAGTCAATTTTTGGGCATGTGGAGTTATTGGTATCATCTTAAATCGTGGTATTCGTTTATATTTCAATGAACAAAAACCTATCTATATTATCCACAAGACTTGCCAAAACAATCATACAGTAGTACAAGGAACCGTACAAGGAACCGTACAAGGAAAGAGAAAGAGAGGAAAGCAGAAAAGGAAATGGGAGGACAACATCGCAGAGTGGACAAGGAGGACTATTCTTACTTCATTCTTTACTCCTCCCCCCTCCTTCTAAAAATAACCCAAGCCACACGCATGTGCACATACAAATAAAACCAACAAACCCACTACAAACGAACATAAACACAAAGAAACAAGAAACAAACAAACCAACAAACAAAAAGTATTCATAACACATAATAATCTGCGAGAAGAAAAATGCACGCACTAAAAACGAAAATAAACACAAATAAACAAACAAACAAAAAACAAACAAACAAACAGTATTCATAACACATAACAACCTGCACAGTAGAATAACTACCCCACTAAAAACGAACATAAACACAAATAAAAAACTAAGCAAACAAACAAACAAACAAACCAACAAACAAAAGGTATTCAGAACACATAACAACCCCACCCCCACCCCCCCTTTCTCCCCACCTGTAAACGGACATTAACACAAACTAATAAACAAACGAACAAGCTAACAAACAAACAAAAGGTATTCATAACAACCTGCACAGTGGAATAACTCGCCCACACTGTCCGGCTGAACAGACTTTATGGTGCAGATGACGTCATCACTGTCTGTGTTGTTGAAGGAGTCAGTGTACAGTAAAACATCGTCTGTTCGGCTCTCAAGAAAGGTGGTGTGAAATACTTCTTGCTCAGTCACTCGACCAGAGGTCTGCGGGAGATTTTTATTTTGTATTTTATTTTATTTTATTTTTTTGAGGGGGGGTCAAATTGATATAACAAGAGAGAGAGAGAGAGAGA
>NW_004797847.1:406030-407331 GCF_000002075.1 Aplysia californica
GAGAGAGAGAGAGAGAGAGAGAGAGAGAGAGAAACAGACAGGCATTTCGCAGCCCTCCTACCCGCACTCCCTCAGCTCCACTGCCACAGTCCCCGGTCTCTGAATCACCGCGCGTGAGTTCCTCACAAAGCGAGTCCGTCGTTGTCGTAGACTCTGGAGACTCACTACCACACACGTCATCATCTCCACTGACTGCTGTATCGGGAAATACAAGATAGGAAGGTTACAATAAATGGTCGCTTTTAACTCTATCCGTACGCCCTGGGGTCATTGTGTACCCCCGGGGTTGTATTCTTCTCATTTTAGAATACTTCTACTACGAAGATCTCTTTGAAACTGAATATTTTTCAAAAAATCATTTTGACAGCCTGCTATGCAAAGCGTACGGATAGGATTAACGAGTAAATTTCCTCTTTGGAAAGTGGTGGCACTGAGTTCCCCACGTCGTAAGGATACGATAGTAAAACACGACGTTCAGATAGGGTTGAGTGGTGGCAAAGATGCACAAAACTTGGGGAAACAAACAAACAAAAATAACCTCTCAGAATGTTATATTTTCACCTGGCGTTAGAAGAACCTTGAACCCGTAGGCGCGGTCATTTCTCTTCACCAGGGAGGAGCTGCTACTGATGTCCAGCCAATGTCCTATTGCTACGTGGCCTGGCTGTGGGACTATGACGACACCATGTGACGCGTCATCACGTGATTGGACGCAGTGGTCCACCACATCTCCCTGGGGGCTGTGCCTCATGGTCAAAAGTAGAAATAATATTATGTGTAAACAATAATGTGATACTGATCTCAATACTACTATGAATGTAATACTAATGTCAATACTAATATGAATAATACTGTAAATTATACTGTAAATAATAATGTAAACGATAGTATAGATTGTGAAGCGCATAGAGCTTGCTGTTGAGTGGGGATGTGCGCTATACAAATACTATCTATTATCAAACAATAATGTAATACTTTTGTCAATATCCAGACCGAAGGGCTAGAACCCAACTGGCCGCTGGATCGGAAAAGTAAAGTAAAGTAAAGTAAAGTATGTCAATATTAATGCGAATAAATCTGTAAATAATAATGTACATCATAATGTAAATAAATATATAAATGAATACTACATTACAGTAAATAATAATGTAAATACTAACATGAATAATAAAGTAAATATTAACATGAATAACAGTGTAAATATGAATACGAATAATAATGTAAATAATACAGTAAACAATAATGTAGTGCTGATGTCAATATTAATGTGAATAATACTGTAAATAATGATGTAAATAATA
>NW_004797847.1:410049-412052 GCF_000002075.1 Aplysia californica
GGGGAAAAGTTACCACGTCATCACCCTGTCTGCACAAGACTGATAGGTCCAGGTCACAGATTTTCACAAGTTTAACCCTATCCGTACGTCGTGTTTTACTATCGTATCCATACGACGTGGGGAACTCTGTGCCACCACTTTCCAAAGAGGAAATTTACTCGTTAATCCGATCCATACGCTTTGCATAGCAGTCTGTCAAAATGATTTTTTGAAAAATACTGAATGTTTCAAAGAGATATTCGCTCTAGAAGTATTCTAAAATTTGAAGAATACAACCCCGGGGGTACAAAATGACCCCATGGTGTACGGATAGGGTTTTAAACAAAACAATGACAGAATGCCAGCCTTACGTGAAAAGACTTACCCGCCAAAAACAGACACCAGGGAGGCAGAACCACGGGGAAAAGCTTACACGTCATCACCCTCTCTACACAAGTCTGTTAGGTCAAGGTCACAGATTTCCACAAGTTGAAAACATCATCACAGGTGGCCTTACGTGTAGTTGTCTAGTCATGGGCTGCATTTATTTACGCCATCTTTTTATTTACTAAATTACTTATTTCTTTTTTACAATTCATCTGTGTATTTTCTTATCTGTCAAGCTACTTAAATTACGGCAAAATAGTTGTTGTTATTAATGTTGTTGTTGTTGTTTTTTAATTCATGTGTGTACTTTCTTATCTAGCAAGCTTCTTAAAATACGATAAAATAATAGTTGTTATTAATATTGGGTTGTTGTTTTTTTTATTCATGTGATTATTTTCCTATCTAGGAAGTTACATAAATTACGGTAAAATAATAGTTGTTAATAATTTCTTTAGAATCTTAAAAGATGTTTCTACATCCCGAAAATCACGACTGCTGGGTGCAACTCTCCACGAAAAATGGGAAATGGGATTTTCAATCGGAGTGAACGAACCAAATGACCTCTTATCGAGTCGACGGTTAGATTGTATGTATACTTCAGTCAGGAGCCCACGACACAATGACACCGAAACGAAACATAAACGACAACGACATAACGATCACAGACGTTCAAATGTAGTATGACTCTCGTTACGTTTCGTCAGCTGATCTGTATCGTTGCTGTGTCGTGCGTGAGGGACTCCGTGTCTTTTTGTCACCATAACGGCTAGGCTTTCCTCCCGTATCTGTATCGTCGCTGGCTGTGTCGTGAGGGACTCTGTGTCTTTTCGTCACCATAACGGTTAGGCTTTCTTCCCGCCACGCCCCGACTGGACAGGCCGTCTGACGTGTGACGTCATCACCACACAGCGTGCAGGCAGCGGCTGGCAGCTCGCATGTTTTCTTTCCATTACGACGCCTGTGTCTGTGTCTGAGGACGATAGACTTGAACTTGAAGGTCCCAAGAAGCTCGTCTCTCTGAGTTTCCACAGAATATCAATGATGATGATCAGGGGCGGCTCGTGGGGCTAAAAAGTGGGCGTGCACAAATTAATTAATTAAGCTATCATAGGCTGAAGATAATCAAGGGCATAGTAAATGGGAGGGTGTATAATTTTAGGATCTTTGGGTTAGTGAGGGAGGACCTCTCAGGCTTTTATTTTCATTCTTGCTGCTTTTCGCTTTGATTTTAAAAAATAAATGTGTTTGTTAGCTTGAACTTAATTTGTTTGTTAGCAAAACATCAATTTCGTTCATTCTATAGTGTACAGTCTATTGCGTTTATTTTTAGACTGCCTACTGCGGGCTATATTTCGGCACTATTCGACAGGAGCACATTTGAGATGTGCTGTCTTATTAATATCAATGTACCGCCAAACTCGCTACGAGTGTCGTCATCGCTTGGGTTATCCCAAAGAGAGATTTATACGCCAGGTTACCACTGTTGAATATCCTATTATGTTACGTTAAAGCGCGTGAAATGACATTTACTGCGCCAACGAGGACCTTGTTTCTATATGACATTTGGCTAGTGTTTGTTTCTGACTTCTTATTTATGTTAATGGGTGCTTTACGTAATAGAACACTAAAAAATGGGG
>NW_004797847.1:412799-414874 GCF_000002075.1 Aplysia californica
TGTGTGTGTGTGTGTGTGTGTTTGTCCTTTCGTGTATAGTCAATGTATGGTTGTGAAAGTTCTTGTTTATGTGGTTGAACTGGTTTTTCTTGTTTCTGTGAAATATTGTTTTCTTGTGTGAATGATTATGTGATTGGTGTTAAGTGTTCAGAGCTTATACAAGTATGGGATAGAGCGCTATATAAATGCGATCTATTGTTACTATTGTTATCATTATTATTTTTATTTTTGGAGTCCTTCAGAGGCATCTTCGGGTTCCGAATTGTAGCTTTTTGTGCTCAAACTTAACGCTACCCTGACGACAGCTGAGGATGCAATTCTACCTTTGCGGTTCTGAAATCAGGAATTCTTACTTACGACTTATTGGCCAGCCTAGCACCGAAGCTGAGTACTCTGGAGATTAGACAACAGACTCTCGGCTTTTGCCATTTTGGGGTGTTATTAATTAAGTCTCTCCTGCCTTTAATTCTCCCGAGGCATTTCATTTGGAAATGATTACGATATTGCCATGGTTTTGGTTCACCGCCAAGGTCACTACACGCCAAGGTCACTACAGGACCAGACAATAGGGTTGGGAGGACAATGATATTAGTTCTTGTTATGATACTGATGATTATTAATAACAGTTCTTGAAATAATGGCAGTGACGGTGGCTGCTGCTATTGTAGTAGTATGTTGTTGTTGTTGTTGCTGTTGTTTTGTGTGTGTGTGTGTGTGTGTGTGTGTGGTAACCTATCCGTTCGAAATGTTTGGAGCCCCGAAGAGCGTGCTGGTGTTGTTGTTGTTGTTGTTGTTGTGGTGGCGGTGGTTGTGGTGGCGGCTATGGTTGGGGTTGTGGCAGTGGCAGTAGCTGTAGTTGCATTTGCAGTTGTAGTTGTAGTTGTAGTTGTAGTTGTAGAAGTAGTAGCAAAACTACATCAACAATAACCACAACTACAATCATCATATTATCAATCCATGTAATGATAACATAAATAAGTAATAATATTCTGCAAATATATCATTGTCATTAGAGATCTAATTGGTTTTCCCGATATGCAGCCAACCATACTGCGCACGATGTTGAACGGAAATGCAGAGAAATAGCTAGAGTTCAAACAAAATAACAACGACGAGATTTCTAGTTATAATAATATATCATACAAATATGTTCTAGTTAATCAGCAAAGGTAGGATATCTGAAGTTTAACATAGAGCCTAGAGCGCACACGTTTAATCAAAACTGGCGTCTTTCTCACTCGGACAGAGATTGAAAACGAAGAGAATCTAGATTTAGATTCTAGCAATATTGGTAGGTCGAGATTGCCAGGTGAGGTATCTCAAGTTTTGAGTCTTGAGCAATCACCTCCTAATTCCTAGATTTCTAGTCTTAGTCCTAGTTCTATCTCATATAACAACAGACTCTGAGAAATCGTTCAGTTTTAATCAAACTTAAAGAGCTGCCGATCTATTTGAAACGACTCGATGGTACGCCAAACACTGAGGGTATGAAACCCCGTGGCAGTGAAGACAAGCAGATCCAAAATGGAAGCCGCCAAGCTTCCGTTCAACTCGAAGAAGATCGTGAAGGACGCCATCAAAAGAAGCTGCTGGTACTGCTTCCTCGTGGCCGCCTATATCTGGATGGGGAGCAGCGTATTCCACGTACTCGGGGCCAAGAACGGGAAGAATGCTGTCTTCGTACTCTACAATGAAATGTGAGGAAGCGTGGTGGAATCAGGCTCTCGTCAATATTTCGGCATGTAAAGTTATTGGTATCATCTTAAAGCTTGTTCACTTGTCTTTATTTGGATGAAAAAAATGTCCATTTATCTTGAATAAAAGTCGAGATATTTGCGAAAGAAGGAGGTGGGGGTCACTTGTTTTCAGAGGGTAAATTAGTGAGAAAAAGGCCGCCAAAGATTAGTTATTTCTATAGTTTAAGAGTCCATGGGAACTGAAAATGTACTCTCTTTTTTTTTACCTTTAATTAACGTTTTACAGAAAAATCCACACAGAAATGAGTTCTTTAATGTGCATGAAAGGTGTCGCAACCCCTAGCTTAGCTTTTCACCTCCACCCCCCCCCCCCCCCCT
>NW_004797847.1:414974-417522 GCF_000002075.1 Aplysia californica
CCCTCCTTTCCCCCAAACCCAACAGCGGATGAATTTGCTCATCAACGACGAATTGATCAACCCATTCTTCTACAAATCTCGATGACTCATTAAATAAAAGAGCAAGATGACTCATTAACCATTCGATATATTAACTCTATCCGTACGTCGTGTTTTATTATTGTATCCATACGACGTGGGGAACTCTGTGCCACCACTTTCCAAAGAGGAAATTTACTCGTTAATCCAATCCGTACGCTTTGCATAGTAGTCTGTCAAAATGGGTTTTTTAAAATTAATACTGAAAGTTTTAAAGAGATTTTCGTACTAGAAGTATTCTAAAATGTGAAGAATACAACCCCGGGGGTACAAAATGACCCCAGGCCGTACGGATAGGGTTAACCATTTGATAAATTAAGTCACACACCAGCCCATTAATGAAAATGAAAATTGAACTATCACGCTACTCATCGTTGAACCAATCTATCAATTAGTGAATTGCTTAATCTATCAGTCAACCAATAAATCGTGAAACCGATTGACCATTTAACGATCAGTCAGTCCGTTCATTCAGCAGCCAGAAAACCGATCACTTAATCAATCAACCAACTGATCAACCAAGAAGCAAGTTAATCAATCAATTGCCTCATCAGTCACTTTTGTTTTGTTTTTTGTAAGTGTTTTACGGCGCTCGCAACTGCATGAGGTAATATCAGCGCGCGGGACACATTAAACTTTTTCAGTTGGTAGGAAATTTTGAATTTTGCCCGGATGGCGACCGAGGCCTACTCTTATCGATCTTAGACCACCAAGGGATCTTTAAAGTGCGCAACTTGCACACGGGCCCTTCGAGATTTTTCGCCCGTGTCCGAGAAGGCTAGGTGTAGATCTTTCCTACCAGCAGATAAGGGGGGTGGCTGAAAGACAGCAGTAAGAAGGAGCCAAGGAGATGCAGTAGAAAGGCTGTAGAAAGAGTCAGGAGCCCAGAGGAGGGGGCAAAGGAGGTAAGGGGGTGGGGGCAGAAAGAGGAGACGAAAGCAGACAACAGAACATTGTCAGAGAGCAGGAAATGAGGTGAAAGGAAACAGTTTTAGAGAAGAAAAAAGTTTCGGTCTCTACCCGGATTCGAACCCGGGACCTCTAGGCCACGAGAACCCCATACCTCACCAGTCAGACAAAACTACGTGCGTATTTACAGCCCCGGTTACACGCAGCGACAAAATGTATCAGATTCGTCGTATGCGAGAACTGTCCGTTTTATCGAACTGTGTTGTCTGTTTACACGTTCCAATCTTTCGTCCAGTTTTCTTTCGATCGAGGAGATTCCTCGTCATAAAGCCACCATGTCTCTTAGCGACGACAGCGATTTGCCTGCACTCTAGGTAAAGGTTTCGAGCTCGGGACCTCATGAATGAAAGGCGAGCACCGTAGCCCCCCCCCCCCCCCCCCCCTGTACATTTTGATATAGCAGAACAGTGTCTTGAGAAAAGTGAGGCCATACTGTACCGTGTTGTGAGTAGGAAGAGCAGCTTTGACCTGGCTGAAGATGTGCAACGCACCGAGTGACATTGATGCTCTTCACCATTGACGATCAATTAATTAATACGGTGATAAAATTACTAAAAGTTACATAATTTCGCACCAAATCAGGTTCTTCGTGAACTTCGTAACTTACTTTAAGACGCGGATTCCGAAAATGAAATAAGTTTTAAGATGCGACAATCATTGTTAAAGTTTTGCTTCATAAGTTTAACCCTGCGCGGCGGCAGATTTCGAAGTGATTCTACGTCACAGCGCGTCTCCCCCAAATCTGACCGTGATCTCACGGAAAATATCAAGCAGCGCTTGGTTTCTCGACCGAGTCTCCAAGTGATCGGCCAATCGTCCAAATTTTGTACAATTTTGTGGTTACACCTAACGATTTATCGTATGATGGCTAGATCGTCCAGTTTTTGTACAATTCATCGTTACGTGTAACTAGGCCATACTTTTGATGTAACGATAGATCGTTGACCTCTTCCCCAGTGACAGAGTGGTGACGACACTGCAGGAAGATCTCGAGAGTGAAATGCGGCTGGGATTTCCTAGCCACACGATACTGGAGCGGATAGAAGAGATCGTGGGTATCACAATGTGGGAATGCTTCTATTAGTTTTAGTATAGGTTTTACGGCGTTCCCAACTGCATACGGTCATAATTATGAGCGCCAGAAGATTAGAGGTGTAACAAGAGAGTAACAAACATAAAAAAGAAGACGGGGAAATAGGAAAGAAGAAACAAACCACACCAGAGCAACCGCCAACCACCCACTTACTGCATTTAAAGAAGCTGAGATCGTTTCAGAATCATGCTGCCATGTCTGCTAGGGCAATAATATAGACTGTAAAGTGCATACAACTTTGGTTGAGTGGCAATTTGTGAAATACAAAATGTTTTTGGTTTTTATTTATCCATTTTTAAAATGTATTTACCTTTCTTTTTCTTTATTATTTTTCTTTCTTTCTTTCTTCATTCATTAGTAGTAGTAGTAGTAGTAGTAGTAGTAGTAGTAGTAGTAGTAGTAGTAGTA
>NW_004797847.1:419816-423121 GCF_000002075.1 Aplysia californica
GAGGGGGAGCTGGAGGTGGAGGGAGAAGGGGAGGGGGAGTGGGCGAGAGAGGGGGAGGGGGTGGGGGATAGGGCGGGGTCAGAGACCTTGTCTCCGCCCACTGTCAGTGCTAGCTGGTGTCACGTGACGGGTGATACTGACCAGGTTGATAGAGTCTGTCAAAACAGGAGGAGAGTTCTGGACGACAGCTTTGAAATGACACCTGGACCCTCACGTAACCGCACACGCGCGGAGAAGACGTCTGAGAAAGTCAAGGTTACCGCAGAGGAGCAGCGTTTGTCCTGTGGTGGCACTCGGCCCTTCTCCCCTTCTTCGCTGGAGCCTCGGTTTGTTGGCGACATCTTCAGAGCCGCCCCTCCCGTTGGGCCATCTCTCTCTGACCAGTGCATGAGAGCTGTGGGGTCCAAACTCTTGAGACGGAAAGGACAGAAGCTGCCACATGGCGATAGTTCTGGCCACACACCACAGCAAACTGCTAGGAGCTCAATGATTGAAGAAAGGGGAGTCTATTGCAGCATACAGGACGATAATCGATACACACACGGTCCCAGTCATAATAAGCAGGAGGGTAACCGATACATACAACGTTTTAAATGCAACAAACAAGACAGCAATCAATACTCAGAACATATCAGTTACAACAGAATGGACGATAATCGATACACTCAACGTCTTGATTACAAAAAGGACAGTAATCGATATACAGAGCATATCAGTTATAACAGAATGGACGATAATCGATACACTCAACATCTCAATTACAAACAGGACAGTAATCGATACACACACTCCACACCAAGAGGATCGAGAACTGGCGAGAGTGTGGGACTGACAAATGTAGCGACATCACCAACCAACACTGGCGAAAATCTCCGGCTCACACAGGTAGACACACCACCAGCCTGTGTTGAAAGACGTGGTGAAGGGAAGACTAATTTTTTCCATTCGCGATGTAAGCGTACAAAGGACCAGTTCAAAGCGCCGAGAGGCGTGACTTGTTCTAAGTCACAAGAGTTGTTTCCTGGATCTGATCCTCCAGGTTCAAGTTCAGATACACTTGGAGAGATTTCACCTCTCGGGGGTCGAGAGCATCGGAAACACCGTGCAGACACTCTCCGAGATTCCCCATCTTCCACGTGTGACGATTCATGGGATCCTTCAAAAAGACCTGCAGGGTTTTCATTTGCGATTCCAAAGTTTCTAAACGAACGTTCAAATGTTGTAAATGATTGCTTCCGGGTTAGTTCGGAACATTCAAACGAGCACGTTATGTTCTTTCAAGACGTTCCATTTTTTACTACGGGGCAATTAAACGGTCAGTCAAACGTTCCTGAGCATGATGATATTTCGTCTTCAGCTTTAGGACATTCAGAAGAAGGTCCAAACGTTCTTGGGGATTGTGTCCCGCCTGACTCAAACCGTCAACGACTCTCTGACTCACCCTTTCCTTGTCAAAGCGATTGTGAGATAAGGGGAGCCAACTCGCGCAGACACCGCCAGGCACATACGTGCGGCGTCACTGACAGCGTAATATGTGACAGACGTGAAAGGCGTCCACACAAGACTGACACTGCTGGCAAAGATGGGCGTGGTGTGTGTGACGCCACTGACGTGCAACTACATGTGTGTGACTTCAATGAAGGCCACAGATGGAAGGCAAATCCTTCCGGGTGCCTCTATTCAGGAAGAATTCCGGAAACACACGTCACAACACCACCAGCAACACGCCGCTCTTGTAGACGCCAGCACAGCAGAAGCCAGCACTGCGCGCCCTCAGAAACAGGACAGGTCGGTGCAGGACCGACGTGTCCCCCAGCGCGGATTTTGCGAGACACTGAGCACTCCGAGCACATAGAACTGGCTACTCTGGACAGTCGTCGCTGTAGAACGTGTTCAATTTGTAAACCTTCAACAGACGTCATCTCCGCTTGGAGGAAACAGGTCACTGACGTTTCAGACATGCGCAACAAAGAAGTAGGTCACAATTCGTCCATGGCGGAGTGTGAGCCAAGCTCCCCTGGCGTGGCCAACACAGGACAGGTGCCACTGGACAACTTGATAGGGCTCTCTCACCATTGTGCATCACGCCGAATGCCGTGTAGTAGAGTCCGGGGTATTTCAACAGAACAAGGCAGATCGGAGGAGCTCGGTTTCCCAGGATCTGATTCAAACCAAGGTGGGGCATCTTGGCGTATAAACCACACCTCGGGTCGGCAGCGTGACCTTGATGTCAGCGACGGTCGTTCGTGCCAGAGAACAGATGCCTCGGAGCCGGAGAACAAATCCGGAAACGCGACCAAATCCAGTGTTTCATCCGGGACGTATCACAGTGGTCATCACCAGATCGAAGCCAGCACCCTCGCTGTGAACGAAAAACAACGGGCGGCTGGTGGGAGGAGTTACCACGAAAAGGAATGTGGTAACCGTCCTATCTCCAAGCGGTTTCGCAGAGCGGGCACGGGGGTGGGCGACAGGAAAGCCAGATATTCTGATCACAGATTACACGGCAGTAGACGATGGCGGGCAAAGCCGAGCATGGACGTACGTGGAGCGGGGTCAGGTCGGAGGTTGCGGTCAAGGAAGGTCAGCGTCGACGGCTTAAGTCACGTGGTCGGCGCTGCGGGCGGGAAATCTCGGATATCTCGACACCGCGGGGGTCTGACGGGCCGGCACCTTGGCGTGTTCAGGGTAACCAATTCCGTCATCCGCGCGCTGCGAAATCTGGACGAGGACCGGTGTCAGTGGGTGAGCGCGAGCCTCCTGTCGCAGAAGACGCTCCAGTCGTTGGTGGTGATGAGTCGTAGCGTGTCCGGCGCCGACCTGGACTGCTTCTCGCTCTGCTCTGTCTGCTACAACGAGGCCGCCCAGGACAGGTGGGCGCGGGAGACCCTGCACCTCTACTCGTGCCGCTACACGGAGTGCCTGCTCACCTTGACCCTGCTGGTGATCTACTTGTCGATAGGGATGATCTTCCTGGTGGTGTGGGGGCTCACGGAGAAAGGATCCTACATCGAAGCCTGTTACTTAGTCGTGATGGCTGTGACCACGGTGGGCTACCCGAGTAGAATCGAGCAGCCGATCCAGGTTCACAGCTTCGCGGTCATCGCTTACCTGGTCGGGGGGATAGTGTTGTTGGCCAGCAGTCTGCAGGTCAAGCCTTTCATGGAGCGAGCCCAGCCGCGGGAGAGACACCTGGTCAAGATCACGCGAGAGATGCAGCGAGTGGTGGAGCTGTCCTACAGGAAGCGCTACGGGAGAGCCAAGAACGTCGACATGCAGTTGAATATCTACTGAGTGGGGCGGGG